>NC_056727.1:517985499-517987999 GCF_019279795.1 Protopterus annectens | reverse complement strand
AATGGAGAATGTAAAATGTGTGACAAGTGCACATACACATGCTTAGCTTTACCAACAGGTTCAATATTTCTGGTATACTCCTACAATGCGTAACATTTCCCTTTGGTTTCATACATAAAGCAGCCCATAAACAATATAGGGAAAGCTTAACCATCAGACTTGGCATTGCAGTGATGGGTTTTTGGATAGTTCCTGCTATTCACTGGGTGCTAGTTATTATGATACTAATACTGGATATGATTTCAATTTGACATTTGCAGAAGTTGTAGTTTCTATATTGTGCTGGAATAAACTGATTCTTCTTGGCAACTCCAAGAATATATCCTTACTCCTAAATCCTAATTAATCTATTTATTATATCTCAGACACGAATAATGTCTCCCTTATATTAACTTCAGGTGGAAATGGACTAAGACAAGAGCTGTATTATCATGCCCAAACCATATAAAAATAAGACTTTACTTCTCTAGGTGAACTTCTTTCTTAAAAGGAGAAAACAAGCAGGATTAGAAATGTCCTTACGATGAAGGATTTCTTCCTGAGATTATTACCTTGGTTATTAGGTTTTTAGTCTATTAGATTTCTCTTTGTAATACATTGAATTTTTGGCTTTTATATCTCAGTTTATAATCACCATTATACAATGATAGCTGATTAGTATTCAAAAACATGCATGCTGATTGGTCAGGCCAACCAGCATACCTGTTGTAAATCGAGCATATGCCAGTAGAAAAAAGTCCAGTCACTGAAGTGTGACCAGACTTTATCCTATTAGTATATGGTAATATCAGAGCTCTCAACTGTCCAAATGTTTGACTCATATTTTTGGTCTGTTCCTCATAAAAGTTGGCTTCTGCAAAATCATTTATGAATGAAGTTTCTAAATACTGACAGACATTTCTGTTTCAGGTTGCATATCCTTCAGAAAATGCATGGCAATGCAAAATCAATTATTCTATTAACTTTCTAAGTTAATAAGAGAATATTTAAAATATGTTCTTCTTTTTGAGGTTTTGTCCCCCAGATTATTTTCCCTTTGTCCAGATTTTTTATGCTAAGAGGCTGAGAGGTACTGTCGAGGTATACATCTCAACATTTCAGATTTTCACAGAATGTCCAGAATTTTACCTCGTATTTTTGGTCTGTCCCTCACAAAATTTGTGGTTTTCTGACAAATCACCAAGGAGTGAAGTCACTAAATAATGACACATATTTCAGTTTCAGAATTCATATCCTTCAGGTAATGCATGATAGCATAAATCCTGTTATTCTAGCAGATTTATTAGTTTATAAGAGCAGCATTTACAACTGGTCCCTATTTTGGGGCCTTTTCCCCCATTAGTTAAGGCATTATGACATTTCTTGAGCTAAGATGTCAAGAGCTATGTATGGAGAGCAGAGCAAATACAAGGAAAATCAGGTATGTTCTGCAAAACTAAAGAAATGCACCTGGGTTTATATGTATTTTGCCCTGTCTCTCTTGTAACTCTAATCTGTCTGGACTTTATAGTTTTTTGTTAAAAAAAAAAAAAACAACAAGAGAGATTTTCCTTTCTCCATTGCTTGTTTTGAACAGCTCTGATGTACTCTGCAAGCCATGTGCAGTACACCAACAAATGCGGAAGAATTAGGAAACAATAAGGAGGAATACTGTGGCACCATTATACAAGGACATTATGTAAGGAAAGTAAGCAATTTTTTTTAAATAATGTCATTGTATAATAGCAATGAACAACTTGTGGGTGTGGATATATGAGGATTTACCCCTGGCTGTTTTTGTTTAACCACTTGGGCTTCACCCTTACGATCAAACCACACCAACCATGGGTAACTCTTCAAGATACACATGATCAAACCACACCAACCATTGGTAGATCTTTGAGATATGCACACCCACTCATCACTTATTGTTTAACTATCCCTTCACATTCTGTATCTTAATAATTATTTTATATCCCCGGCGATAATGTTTGATATGATGAAGCCTGGTTTCCACAAGTGAAAGTGCTCTTTCTTTTGCTATTTTTTATTTGCATTTATTTATTTATTTATTATTATTTCTTATTACTTTTGAATTTCTCTGCTCTGTCAATATAACCTGGTAAAAATATTTGTTTTTGCTACAAATACCCACATAGGCTCACCCCCAGTTCAATGTGATTCCTTTCCTGACAGGAAAAGTAAATCCCCACATAGGTTCAGGATTTAACACGTCCTCAGGTACAAAGATATAGAATAACCCAGTCAATATGGTACAGATCTTTCCACTTTAAGAGGCAACCTCTTCTTTTGTATGTAAGTAGCTTTAAGCATTGGCACAGATCTTCCAATTAGGGAGAAAATAAGTACATCCAAAGTAGTTTTTATTCATAGGAAAATTCAGTTTATTTTTTTTTAACCAAACTGCAAATCATCGTGTAATATTTTTGTGTAAGCCCAAATGCATAAAAGAGTAACAATAACAACTTGTAATTTAAAATAGGATTCAATTTCCAGTCTA
>NC_056727.1:517875499-517982999 GCF_019279795.1 Protopterus annectens | reverse complement strand
TGTGTGTGTGTGTGTGTGTGTGTCTGTGCGCATGTGTCTGTGTTCATTTGTGTTATTTTCAACACTCCTTTCCAAAACATTTTGACAGATGTGACGTTTTTATAATATCTTTAACGCTGGAGTTAAATAGCTAATTCCTTTCAAGATTCATGCTCTTCTTTTGTTTTTTAGCAAACAGTAAGACAGAATATATTCAGCAAGCTACAGGGTTATGTTTTTAATTTGGCACCAAATGTAAGGATGTCATGAAAAGAATTCTCATTACATCACAAAGCTAATGCAGTTATCATGTGAATTACGAATGAGAGTACTGCTGTAAAATATTATTGGTTGCCAATAACTGCACATTCTATTGTACTTTCCTGCAGTTTATTTTCAGTGACTGATTTATTTGCTTCAGTTTTGGTTGATTTTTTAACTCCCCTATTGAAGAAGATTGTATTATCATGCCAGTAATTCTAACCACGAATTCCAGCAACATGTTAGATTAATCCAAACAGCGTATCTTTCCTGTTGTGATAAATAGGTTCCAGGATACCTATCATATTTTCTATGTATTTCAGGAGCCATGGAGTGTTGCTAGCTCGTGAACTCCAAGAGCCAAAAATCGCCGCTGCTAGATCTTTTGCAAATTCTTTTCTTTCTTGCAGTAACTGCAGTTTATGAAAGTTACTCAACACTAATAGCAATGTATTTCATTCATTAAATATTCATAGCTCTCTAACCTCATAGCACAAGAAATATGGACAAAGATTAAGGACCAAAAATAGGGACAGATTTTAAATAATGCCATTATGAACATAAAAAGTTGCTAGACTAACAGAATCTGTGTTAGGACAGATTTGCTAAAGGATATGAAGTTCGAGACTCAAATGTATGTCACTATTTAGTGATTTCAATCCTACATGATTTGCCAGAAAACCACAAATTTTATTAGGAACAGACCAAAAATATGAGCCAAAAATCTGGACAGTTAAGAGGTATGAATGTAATATATATATATATATATATATATATATATATATATATATATATATATATAGTAACTATCACAGAGTCCATCAACTTCAGCCCTGTTAGACATTAAAACCTCAGTGCATATAATTCCATTTATTATGTTTACAAAAATATATTGTGCTGGTGTGCACTTTAAATTTTTTATGATCAGAGCAAAAAGAAAAAAAAAAGAAAAAAAAAATATATATATATATATGTTCTTCCTTTTATCATAGCTATTTTGGAAAATTCTGTTTCCTTTTTGTGTATCTTTTGCTTGTTGTTTCAACTGTGCATCTCCCCATAGTTATCACATTTTACATTTTCATAGTGAACTTTCTTGCTTTGAACCACAGGAATAAGCATACTATATATCACAGGAAATTGGAATCAATATGTTTGTCATAACAAGATGAAAATAAGGTAACATTATAATTCTGATAACCACATGTGAAAAAATACTTTTCAGTAATTAGCCACACAGAATTAACTAATTATGTGAAATGAAAAACGAAACTGAATTTTAGAGGTGATTTTGAAATCATTAGCATGCAATGTGTTTATTATCTGTTAAATAATGTGCTAATTAAGAATATATTTACATTTAGCACTGCTATGCTAATGGAATATTAGTGCCTTTTTAAGATACTCTGCTGCTAAAAGGAAAAACTGGTAAATTTTGATGCTGCAAGCAGAATGGAGATTACGTGGCTATCTGAAATATTCATGATGAAAGTTCCTATAATATTTATTAATGCATCAATACTGTAATTTGTTGCCATTATCAGGCCTCAACTCAAAAATAACATTTTTTTCGTAAATACATATTTAGTGCACCAACAAAGAATAAAAGCATGGCAAAAATATGAAAATGAGGATGTATGTATTCTATAATGCTCTATAATATTTTAGTATGATTTTAAAAATTACTGTAATTTAGGCTACTATCCTCATTTGGTGGCTCCAGGATTTTCCATACTATGTATGAGAAGACCGACATCATACCTGGCCACCCAAAGAATTGCTATTTGAACTTGTTGATTTTTTTTTCCACCCAGAGTTACATGATGAAACAGGACATGCAGATTTGGAATGCATGGGCCAGTCATAAGCATAATTACATGCTGAATAAAGTAAATATATTTTGGGAGAAGGAGAGCATGTAGCAAATTTATTAATGTCATTTTATCTGAAAAGAAAAGAGAGCATAATTTCCACTTAATGATGTGCTGTGGGAAGGCAACATATCATGGTTTTATATTTAAATCTGTTAACTACTGGACACCATTGCATAAACAGATAACATTGTATCTAGCATTGGCTGTTCCATGGGAAAGGGCAATGTTTCTTCACTTAAGTATTTTATTGAACTGTTTGCACAGAAAACATCAGAATTGCTGAAGCTAACACATCAACCTGCTGGGATCTGTGAAGATGTCAAGAGGCAGCTAAATTAGCAAACAAAATGTTATGAGTTTCTAAGTTAATGAGAAAATCACAAGAAAATAATTTGTTATGCATACAAAAGATGTATTTTGAATACCGGCAGTGTTCATTAAGGAATGGCTAAAAGGATATGGTGAGGATAAGCACTTTAAGAGAGAGTGAACCATTGTTTTGTGTCTCTGCGACTAGGAAGAGGATCTTTAATGTACTGATTAAGCATATCACCATGTGGTTAACTTGTACAAAGTAGTTATAGTGTGTGTCATAAATGGTGCAAATCACATGACCTTTTTGGATTTCCATAAGTGCGACCAAATAATCATATATATTTTTTTTATTTTACATTTGTTTACCGGGAAATTCCAACTTGGAACAAAGCCAGTTTTCAGTGGTGGCTCGGGAAGAAACACTCCAGATGCTTGTCTTTGTCATGTCTTTATATTAAATTATTCCCCGGGATTCATGAACCTTGCGCCAGGCGCCCGCATAGCGTTGGCGTTATAACGCCAAATATGGCTGCTGAGCGATTCAGGTATGAATGAATTCCACGTGCACTACCGGCGTCGACCATCTCGCCCCGGTAGGTATGCAAAACACACTGTGTGCGGTATTGCACCATGCAAATGAGGGCAATAGTGATCCAAAGTGGCGCGAGGCGTAAGGCACGGAAATGTAAACCAAAAAAAACGGTTTACATTTACCCAAACATACCAGAGGAGTAACGGAAGGCTGTCAAAGTCAGGTATCATATAGGTGCAATATGCCAATGTGGAAAGGCACCGAGAATGTCCAAAGAAAATATGCACAAAATGTAAAAAATGACATAAATGGCACGTACGTAGAAAGAACAGCAGACCCTCGGGATGTGTGCACAGAAGTTGTAAAGCAATGAAATAATATGATAATGTCCGAAAAGAGCATTAGAACACAAATCAGCTGCACAGCCACCACACACCATAGTATGTATGTAAAGCTGCAACCCCAGCGCAATGGTTGTCAAGGAGTGGAGGCGGTGTCCGCCGTAACCAGGTATTAGTAGTCAATTCCATGCAAATGAGGCAGATAATAGTGAATCGCAAAACGGCCAGCGTAAGGATGGAGCAAACGGCGAGCGGTACTACACCGAGGAGTGGCCTACACCAGATACATGTCAACCACACAGGGTGTGCCACCGTAGGAGGAAGGATATTGGAGGACAGCAAATCTGGGCTGTACAATGCACATCACAACATCATGACTGGCGTGTTAGGAAATAGATGCGCTGACAGTACAGAATGCGCGTACAAATGCATGTGCACGAGGATGACTACGTTCCCGAAACCAGTCATGTGACGGCCTCACCGTCAACAACCAGGGATATAGGAAGGTAATGCGGAGAATACGAGGAAATGCGGAAGCAGTGTAAATGTATCCGTAACGAGCAATTAACACCAATCAATGCAGGAAGGGCAAACGCCGTCAGCTGATAAGTCTGCATGCAGACTCCTGCAGAACGGGAAAGGGGAGGCATTTGAGAGCAAAGATAATAGGGGATGTAGTAGAAATGCAAAGATCAAAGAACCGAAATAGCACAGCCAAGTACAGAGGTAGCATAACTGCGGCTGCAGATAAAATGCATCATATGCCATGTGCCTGCAGGATGCAGTAATGTAAGATGCCAGGCGAAGGCAATGCAGGCAACTGTAATGTAACACTACAGGCAGTACCGTTGCAGCTGCAAGCGTAAAACCACGGAAATAATCCATGGATAGGGGCACAGACACACCCAATGACCTCACCGGTATACAGCACAACAGTAATAAATGTGAATGCGCACAACACACAGCGATTTCAAACGCCGCACCGTAGGGTGTAAACAGACGGGAACTTTTAACATGTATATGCTGGGTGCCGCCGTGGCGTGATGCATAGGTATGTGGCAGAGACAGACGGAGTTGCGGAGGGTGGTGCCGACAACAACCGTAGGCCTCACAGGAGAAGGAGAGTGTTCAGACCAAGGGTGACCTACCAGGGGCTGCGAGACCTGGAGATAGTAGAGCGCTACAGGGTGGACAGGGACACGTTACAGCAAATAGTGGAGCTGTGCCGGCTGCCTGAGAACAAGAGACAACAGAGGGGAGCCCATCCCAGTGGACACAAAGGTATGTGTGAGCTTGCGAATACTGGCTACAGGTACCTTTCAAAGGCCCACCGGGACATAATGGGCATCTCACAGGCATCAGCATCCAGGGTACTACACCAGTTCCTGGATGCCATGTTACCACATGCCCATGAGCACATAAAGTTCCCCACATCTCAGGAGGAGTTGGCTAGCAATATGCGCCGCTTCCACCGTGTGGCACAATACCGGAGGTCCTGGGTGCGATAGACTGTACGCACATAGAAATCAAGTCACCACCTGGGGAGCAGGGTAGACGCTACATAAACCGCAAGGGATACCCCTCCATCAATTGCCAGGTCGTGTGCAATGCGCAGGGCATTATCATGGATGTGTGTGCGGCAGCCCTGGAAGCTACCACGACTCCCATATCTGGCATGCCTCACAGCTGTACCAGGTATTCGCCAGTGGGGACATCACACAAGGTCACCTTGTGGGGGATGCTGGCTACGCACTGGAGCCGTGGTTGATGACACCCATCAGAAATGCACACACACACATGCAAGAACGCCATAATGAGGCACACGCACAAACGAGAATAATCATAGAGCGTGTGTTCGGATGTTGAAATCACGGTTCCGGTGCTTGGATACATTGCGTGGAGCCTTGCAGTACTCGCCAGGCACAAGTGCCCACATATTCATAGTATGTTGTATGCTACACAATATGATTCTGCGGAAACAGCTGCTGCAGGGACATAATGCCGGAGGGCCACCAAGTCCGCCACAACTGCCAGGGCAAGCACAGGCACAGGGCGTGCGGCGCCACGGACACCCTGAGCCAGCCCCAGTAGGTAGACAGAGGCGTACCCAATATGCCTATGCCCTGGCAAAGAGGGAACGCATAGCACATACTCTGACAGTGTAGGCCCCATGGACTGACACCTCCTGACCTGCACACACAGTAAAATGGACGCCACACAAACATGTCCGCCCGTAATGTGTACCGTATGTGCGGACGTATGTGTGACTCCAACAAAGGCACCGGCCAAACACTGCACACCCAATAGCCAGCAGAGCATGGAACGCCAACACGTCAACACACGCCGGTTCAACAGCACACGGCGTAGCCATATGCTGCCACTATCGCCGCAAGTCGACCACACATGTACGCATGTGCATACACAGATACGGAAATACATATCAGTACACATGTAGAAATATATGTACGCATACACAGATAGAAAGTACAACAGGGTAATATGGAACCCAGGGATGCAAGTTCACAGATAAGTAAGACGCGAAATCACCACATATTAAACATAGTGACCGACAACACGATTATCCTGGAGGGTGGGCAGGGCAGGTAACGCCAGCCATGGAAATGTTAACCTGCATCAATACATATTCGCGTGTCGGGATGGTCACCAGTCCACGGTACAGTAACGGGATATGTGTAGGGTCACCACCTGTCCCACGTTGTGAGGGACAGTCCACCTTTGGGCAGTTGTGTCCTGCAAAAACATTGACAAAATGGCAAATGTCCTGAGATTGTAGGACAAAACCATTTCCCATAATTACTGTATTAGTTGCACAAAACAGTTATATTGTAGAAGAAACATCTAAATATGATAATAAACAGAATAAGCAACTGTAATGCTACATCGTCGTATTCCGTCAAAAAAGTGAATCGCTGTCCTTTGTACTGGCCGTGGGTGTGTGTTGGCATGCAAAATCAGACGTTTCTACTAAAGTTTCCCACATTGGCCATTTGAAAAGGTGGCAACCCTACATATGTGCGTGTCATATCCATAGGACATGAGTGCGGAGATACACGCCGCCACCGGCGATGCGGCCAACGTAGGTATTGTGTTCAACCGTCGGTGCGAAAGTGGAAAGCATACCAGTGAAGTGTACGACATTATGAGGAACGTACCTCATTCGGGGTGTAAAACAGTTCATGTTCCTCGCAGTACCTACAAGTTCCACATTGAAAATGTCTCTCAAACATCCATTGTTAGGAATGTATATAAATGACATCCTGGTAAATAGAATGTACTCATAGTAAGTCAGTAAAGGTTCTTCACTGTAAGTAAATCAGCATATCATAATCAACCTATGACCTACTTAGCTGAAGTTGTCACTATGCCATTACTATGTGTTCCACATTATGCCCATGTGTTTCACATTACTACTGTGTGTGTTCCCCACTCCGAAATAGAAGGTTGACAGCCATGGCGGCAATATGTGTATGTGTGAGGTGAGGTTGTCGTGTGTTCCGCTGTGTGTGTGTAATGTGTGTGCCAGTGTAAACTGTGTATGAAGGTGACATGTCACAGGCGGAGTGTAATAACAGGCGAGGCATACAGTACAGGAACCATAGGCGTATGTACAGCAGTACCCACAAAGTAGTACTGGCATCTCCTCAGTGGCTATGCACGTGGCGACGTAAAATGATGCAAAGCGCAAATGTCCCAAAGTGTACCACAGGGCCATAGCAAACCGGAGATGCAAAGGACGCATGTACAAACCACGACCGTAGGTATGGCGGCCATAACGTAGACTCCACACGGTCTGTTGGCAACGTTACACAGCATCAGGCATGTACGGCGAAAATACGAATGTGCCATCCCGGCACCGATCGTGAACACTTACGGTCCGGTAAATACCGCGGTGTGTTCCACGACCGTGACGTAAGCAAGCGGCACACGAATAGGAGGCTACCAGTAGCATACAGTCCGCCCCAAGTATAGGACCACAATCACCGTAACTATCAGCGACAAAGTGCCAATGGATGGTAGGCACGGACGGACATGCGCAGATATATAACCGATGTGAAGGCGGAATACGTGCAGGAAGCACACATGCAGGCGATACCGACAGCAGACGACATCAACAAAACAAACATTCCCGGAACAACAGACAGGTAACCCGCAGCTCCCCAAGCAGGGATGGAGCACACACACAAGCATATCTGGTATGTGTAAATGCAAGACTCACACCCTGTACCCGTCACCCACATCCGCAGATATACCCCATTGCACATATCAAAGGGATAACAGCTAAAACCGTAGCAAACACATACAGGCAGTGAATGACAGCGGCATACCCACAACAAGCTCATGGGGAACACTAGCAGCGGCTGATGCATCCATGCATTCGCTATGTACAGGAAAATAACAGCCATGTAACACATTTGAATGCACAACGCCATCGACAGACGCCGCCAGGACACGGGGACCCACATGTCGAACACAATACCATACCCAACACACACAATCCACGGCTAACACCACAGCGAAATGTACCCGACACCACACATAGCGGATGCAGTCACACAAACATGATACAATACATACCATCCTCACTAAGGTATTGCAAATAACCAACGGCCACACGAGGAAAGAACCATGGCCTAGTGCCGACGCGTAGCGAACGAAAGGAAGGGGGATCACCGCTGATATGCGCATAAGTACACACCGAGGAACAGCTATTGGCCTGATTAAGCCACATGCATCAGACGACGACGAAAATAAGGAAGACTCCTGGATATCCAAACCGTATGTTCATACCGAACCCATACGAACTCGAGAAACAGAATCAAGGGAATTGAGTCGACGCAGAACAAAAGGCCGGAAAGGTATGTTGAACCCACGAATTGTACTGGTGTGTAACGCACGATACGTGATGAATCTGTACAGTATGTGAACGGTGTGTGTAGGTAAAGATACCTGTCCATCAGGCAGAGAGAGGCGAAGGTTGGATATGTAATGCTAAACGCGCAGCATACCAACAACTGTGGACAACGTGTGCACAGCAGTGGGACAACATGTAAACACCCGGGATAACCCCAGGGCCGGCTTGCCACCCTTTCAAAAGGCCAAAGTGGGAAACCGCCGGGACACACTTCAGATGTTACAGGTGGACACATACCCATGGTCAGTACAAAGGTTAGAACTCTACTCTTTTGCATAAAGAAAGGTGTATTCTTGTAGCAGTTCAGTTGCTTATTGTGTGTCTTGTAACAGTTAGGAATGTACATACATAAATAAGTATGTTATGCAACTCTTACATAAGAATGGGATATAGTGATGTCCCACAATCTCAGGACATTTGCCATTCGTGATAAAGTTTGTCAGGACACAACTGCCCAAGGAGGGACTGTCCCTTGCAAAGTGGCACAGGTGATAACCCTACCCCAGGTCTGCCATAGGGGTTGCAAACACAGAACAATGCCACCACCCACGCCGATGCTGGCAGTGGATATCCAACACTGAAGTGCCACAGCAGGGGATAGGACATTTATGTATAGTGTCACAGCACACATGTGCATGGGCATATACCGTCGATGTCATACGGAATGTGCGCACGACGTGCACCTATCCCACGCAGTAGGCGACTATGTCAAGTATGTGTAATGCAAAGCTGGCATGATGGATATGTTCAGAGATCATAGACAGTATCACAGGCATAGCATGCATGATGGAACGATGGGCTAATGTTATATACATACACAAGATATGTATGGCCTGCACATATGGGACAATGTAGTAGCAGAATAGGTAGCCGAAATGGAGGTACCAGCAAGTGACCATGTCCAAACGTTCCATAGCAGGTGCAATGTGTGCCACAATGATGTCCAGCAGTGCCGTGTGTAAACACATGTGCAATGTACACAGTACTGATACCCCCCCCCCATGGTAGTGTCCACTGAACGGCAGAACTGGATGTCAACTGTCATGTCTATACAGTACGTCCGCTGTGGTGGTACCATGGGTCTGTGTCACCCTACCAGCAAGGCAGCTATGACACCACTAGTGACACAGTGTGCCCCTGTGGGATGTGCACAGGACCTATGTCCCACAGCATGGTGTGTGTCCAGTCTGTGGATGTCACACAGACGCCCGGGCTGAGCACTGTGGCATGTGTGCACACATGCAGGACTGCTCCTCCCCCCCTGCCCACAGCAAACGCCATGTAGGAGTACTACATGCATCAGTACTGTGGAGAACATGGGCCATGGCAGAGTACATTACACCCCTGTGTTAGTGGCATCTAGGTGAGCACAGATGTGTTACATGACTGTCATTTGCATATGTAAACTGTCTGAGCTGGGTAGAGAGCACAGCATGACTATACTGACACATGTAACGTTGTATCCATTGTGTAAGGTACACCACACATGTGTTATTGTAACATGGCCTGCGTGTACATGTGTGTATGGCACAGGTACAAGGGCACCCAAGGTATCAGCTACACAAACGGTCCAGAAATGTGTAGTCCTGCACATGTGTACCCACACTATGGTGTAATATGGCAACCACAGCACCATGTGGGCCATGTGTGTGTACATCAACCATGTACAACGTGATATGCCTGTATAGGGACAGTATCCATGTGATACACACCGCATGACTGTCAGTATGCAAAGGTGATGTGTATGCACTATGTGTGATGTAACTGATGCAATGATATCTACATGATATATCTGCCACACTGACACCTGTATGGGTGTCAGCAACATGAGTAGGATGAGCTAGAATGCTGCCAGGTATGTAGAAGTGGTATATGTAGGCATGTACAGTACTGTGTGACAGTAGGTAGTGTACGTATGCAAATACTGAGCATGAGGGGCCACATGTCTGAGGAACGTGCAATGCCACACGTCCCTGACATGTTGTAGTTAGCATGACATGCCTGCACCACTGTGTGAACTGTACAGAAGGCACATGGCGTAACATGCCGATACATAGGGTACGATGTGATGCTGGATGTGTACACTGTCAATAGCATAGAGTGGAATGGTGCTGAAGGGCAAAGAGCAGATCATGTCTGATGTGATACCCTCTGTACCACCCCAACCACCCATGCAATAATATGACAGGTGGCCAGCATGGGATGTGGTGTTCCGTGGCACAGAAGCCCAACAAGGGTGCCAGGAAAGGCATGCAGGTAGTCAATGAGTGTGTGAAGCATGTATGTCAAGATGTGGCCCAGTGCCATACTGAATGGCCCAGTCATGGGTGTAGAGATGCAGCCCCATACGTGCAATGCAGTACCATCCATGTGTAGTGTGATAGATGTGGTAGTGTGGTGGTCATGGTGCACACCGTACATGAATGGGCTAGCAGTCACTGATGTGTGCTGCTGCAGAGACATGTAACAGCCAGGTTGGCGGGATACAACAACTACGGTGGTTGGAGGTGACATTGGGACTGTGTTCCCAGACATAACATGTGCATGCCAGTACTATGTATGTGTCCACAGGGTTAATACAATGTCCAGCCAAGGATTGGAACCCTGTAGTGAGTGAGAGTGTGTATTGTTGGTAGGTACCCCATTGGCAGGCAGGATGCCAGCAACATCTGTGTCGTCAAAGCCTGCATGACCGTGGTATGCTGCATTGAATGTGGATGTAGTCAAACAGCAGAGACATACCACCACACTGCGTGAGGGCCCACACTGCAATGTCTGGCAGTCATGTGTAGGTAGCTAGCTGTGGAGTATGTCATGCACCAGCAGGACACACCATGACTGTCAAGTGACACACAACACACAGGTGAACAAAACTACCGTGCAACAGCCTGCACATGTGCCCATATAGCAAGTGTGCATGGAACAGGAATACCACTGTGGCGTCTGTGAAAATGCCAGCACCACCATGTCTCAGTGTGGAATAGCATGGTCCCTACCAGTGTGTACATGTAGCAGAAGTGCACTGTGATCACTGTTGGCATAGGCACATAGACTGTCCATTGGACGTGGTGCCATGCCCTCAACAACCTCTGTCAGTGGATGTCAGTAATACCGGCTGTAGTGTGTATGTACCATGCATGCTGCTATGGTTGTGTGCTTAGGGTGTGGCTAGCAGGGATGGTAAGCATGGATGTTCAGCAAACAGAGGGGGGAGGTGTGTAGGCCTAGCATACAGACACATGTAGGTTTGGTGCATGCTGAGGGTAGTGTAGGTATGGTATGTGTCGTGTAATGTGTCACCCAGCTATGTGTACTGCATGGCCAAGCATGTGTGGGTACGTGGGAGTCCATACTAGGGAAGGTCGTGTTGCTGGCAATACATAGCAGTAGCAACTGTCCCAGGTGCAATGTACAGCATGCCACCCTGACTGGCATGTAACCTGTGGTGTACAGTGTCTGCACTGTCGCGTGTCACAATGTGCGTAGTGGCCACAAACATGGGTATCTGAACATGGACCACCTATGATGCAATGTGTCATGGGAAAATACAGTATGTGTGTAAATCACGGTGCGGCGTGGGAACCACCCACCTGTGTGTGTTGCAGTCCAGGTATGTGACTGGGAGGTATGATCTGTGTACAATCTGGACTGGCAGGTGTGGCGTGTAGGGCATGGAGGCAGGTCCCAGGCACTGTAGATAAGTGACATGTGTGCTGTACTGTGTGTGCAGTGCTACTGTACAGCACAGTGGAGGGTGTAAGCATTGTCACACATCACTGCATGCTGTGCCTACCTGTGACAGCCCTGCCAGAGACAGACTTGTGATACCGCTGCACAGGCAGCATAGCATGAGAAGATGTACATGTGGGCTGCACACCTTAGCCAGATGTCCACACGTCATGTGTGCCACGGTAGTGTGGTTCAACACGACTATCAGACTGGACAGACAGCACATGCCTGCATAACAACAGTATGACCATAGTCAACAGTCCCAGTGACAGAGTAGGCCAATGTAGACTATCCCTGCATGCAGACCAGTGGCTACTGGACACCTGGCTAGACACACACCTGGACGGTTAATTCACCATTGAGCCATCACATGTCCACGTCCATGTGGGCTGTACAATGTCATCACAGGGTGGTCACAATAGCAGGTGGCAAGGCAGACACGGTGTACCAGGTGATGCGTCATGTGTGCATATGTTGAGTAGCACAGCCGTTCACATGTCCGCACATACTGGTGCACGGTGTATACTGTTACATGATGAATGTAACTGCACTGTCACCCACTACAGTGCCAGCTGGCACAGGTGTGTTGTGACTGGTGTAACCCATGTTTGCACAGGATACACACTGCTGCTGTAGGCAGCCATGCTGGTGGCCACCAGTGATATATGCAGTGGTCATACAAACATACCGTACACAGTGTTCAGGCAGGAATGTAAATTGTCGTGGATGATGTGCTGCTATGTGAATGTGGGTGTTTGTTGTGAATGTCACACATCCAGGAGACACCATCTGGTGCAGTCATGGTTGTCAACACCGGTACACACATCCACAGCAGTCAGAACCCAGTCCCGACAATGTGTGTCAGTCACCCTTGTACTGTGTGACACATGTGCACATGGCGGAACACCTCCCACTGTCATCTAAGCTGGCTACATGACGGCTGGAATGTGCTGTAGAAATGTACAATGCTGGTAGCCCAATGAAGTACCTGGAATCAGACACAGTACACTATGTCAGCCATGTAAACCATGCACAACAATGACTGCCCAACAGACACAAACAATGCATTGACACATGGAACGTGTGCTCATGACAACCCCACCGAGGTATGTTGCACATATAGATGTACAAATGTCATCTATGGCCATAGCATGGATGCAGACACACATACTCCACAGGTAGTACCATGTGATGTAGGTAGGGGGGCATTGCTGGTGTATATGTCACAGTAGATGTACACAGACATGTCCTGCATAGCCGTCATGTAGGGGTAGCTGTGGTATGTCACTACTGGACATGCCCACACAGATTACCATGTCCCGCAGGAGATGTGTTAGGTGTGTACCACATGTGACATGCTGACAACAATCTGCGATGTGTATGGCTGCCGGTGTACCTGTGTGACAATGTCCGTGATGGGTGCAAAGGCACATAGTATTGTATTGTATGCACACAAGCCCCACATAGCTGCATAGCCTGAACAGACAGTACAAGGAGTGTGTGGGATGATAGCAACCCACAGGTGGAGATGGGTATGGACGGCGGCCCACAACCACATGTGTGTGTACGGTGTTCACGTCCATGACACATGAGCATCTGAGAGGCTAGCGTCACAGTTGTACAGTGTCGCATGTACATATGTTCAGCAACATCTCTGTATGTCCCACCACTGGCCTGTGGACCGATGGACAACAACCAAATGTGCAGGTATGAGATGTGCACAGCACATCACAGATGCCTACTGTAGAACAGGCCTACCATGTAGACATGTGCACAGTAGGTCTGCGCCACCTGCAGTCAAACACGTTAGGTGCCAAACCACACCAATAGTCCGGCCAATGACACAGATGGGCGTGCATGCCTCTGTGTATGTATGTCTGTGAATGGCTCCGCATAGCAATATAGCCGTGTCACCATTGTGAACAACAATATGAATGGGTTGTATGTGTGAGGGTGCATCACATGTGTATGGTCAGATCGACGATACCATCAGTGGGCCTGCTATGTGAACATCCATGTCCCCATACATGGATACCTCTGCTGAGGCCAACACCACATTCACACAGGGAGGGATGGCGGTGTGTAGTGCAGCAGCAGACATGTGGGTGGCAGCGGGCAATGTATGCACACATATGTGTCACCCACATCAGTTCAGGCGGATATCCATGTGCATGGGATAGTGGTGTGTGTACACATACAGCACTGTGTCGATCAACATCCCAGCACATAGCACCTGCCAGGGCTACAGTGTACGCATGGATGTGTGATACCTGCATGCACCACACACACCCTCAACAAGCAGCGTACAGCATACCCGCTGGAGGCCAGTGTCCACACCATGGTGATAAACATATTGAATGTCCAGATTCACACAGCTATGACCAAAGCAATGGACAGCCACCCTGCCAATACCGCAGCCCCTGGGTGGGTCACACCCATTGCCATGTATGATGCATACCCTGCCATATCATGCAGAGATGACCAGCAAGGCAGCATGAGCTATCGCAGTCCCACATGGTGCAATGGACAAAGGCACTCTCACTATCAACCATACACAGTAGTAATGTGGTGGCGATGCACCCTGTCATGTTACAGGTGCTGTGTGATGCTCTGCACAATGTGTGCGTGTACATGCTATGCATGGCCTGTCCTGCTAATGTGTCATGGTTACACATTGCTCCATGTCTATCACATACGTAACACAGGTGAGCTGGGGCAAGTTGTCCAGCACCGGTACAGTGCTGTGTGGAAGTACATGGCACAACACATGCATGTGCAGGTGTCCATGTGTATGTGTACAGTGCCGCTGCTGACGTTCACAATGGACACAGACGTGATGTGTACTGACATATACACAGCGTACAGGTGAACAGTAGCACAGACGTCACATGGGGACATATGCCAACTGATACGGACATAGGGGCAGCCAGGTACACATGTCCATGGCAGGCTAACATCTACATGGTGCGTGCACAGTGTGATGGGGTGGCACACAGATATGATGTGACACCCAGTGCTCAATGGTGTGAAGCCACAACATCGGCTGTGTCACCCCCACGATGCCCTTCACAGATCACTGTGCAGATGTCGTACATGTCATAGCAATGTATTTCCAACAGTATGCCAGCACAGCAGTGTGAATGTGACCTGCCACCATCATTATGTCTTCCAGATAATGCCACGTTCCCGGCTACCACCATTTAGTCGTCAGGAGGAGGGGGTCATCATACCATACCTCCAGAGTAACTACAATGCCCTGTTCAGCCATGTCCCACAGCAGGCACAAGAACGGCAGGAGATGTGGGAGGAGTTGTGCAGGAGGGTGAACAGCGTGGGCGGAACCAACCGCACATACCAACAAATCCGCAGGCACTGCACAGACCTGATCCGGCATGCAAGACAGCGTGCCGCTGCAATCGCCAGGCAACAACGTGGGACAGGTGGTGGGCCACCAACACAGCCCCCACTCACAGCTACGGAGGAGCTCCTGGTCAGTCTGGGGACACCCATGGAACAACATGCACAACCACTTGCGTCCATCGTGGAGGTGGGTGTCACCCAAGCTATGAGCCTGGAGCCGCATGGTAAGTCAGTGTTGCATGTATGTATGATAGGCGACGTGGGTGTGGGTGTCATAGTACAACACATGATATAGCAATACATGCCAGGTATATGGCCACACAAGATGCAAACCATTGTATGCTATGTTGTGTTAGCAGACATGTGCATAGCACATGCAACCACACACATGCATGATGTGTCATGCACAGTGCTGACCGTGGAGATAGTAATGGCTAATGTGTATACCTTTGTGTAATGCCTTTACAGGTACGTCTGGCGTGTCACAAGGACAAGGGTCTGTTGCAGGTAAGTCTGTTGCCAGTCAAACGCATGTTCTGCTGTATTGATATTCCCCATGTGTCTAGGCATGACATGCTCACCTGTGTGTGCCCCTCACGGTACACAGCTCGCACCACCGACATACACACCACCCATGTACAGTAGATACACCCATTACCGTAGAGTGGTATGACACCACACAACCAATTGGTGTGTTACGTGCATTCAGCTATGCATACAATGGTGTAGGTGTTACACAATGGCTGCATGTGTAGTATGCATTGGAATGCCAGTGCAGTATGGACACAGTACCACAGAGTGAGCTGTGATCTGGCCAGAGCACAGGTGTTACCAATGTGACCCATGCCCCTGCATCGGTGCACACGTTGTGACATGGCGCATGCCATGTCCCATGCACGGTATGTCTGTCTGCAGCATTGTCACACCATGATATGACCTATGCACAACATAGCAGACATACACACTGTCAGCATATCCGTAGAGAATGTGACACGTCACACTAGTATGGGTGTATGTCACATGGGCCACCACAGGGCCGTGTGCACAATGTCTACCACACACAATTGTCAATGAGTCAGACAGACAAGGCCATGGTGGATACCTACAGGCATGTTGCCACACAGCACATCCACAGTGGGTACTCACCATTGCACCCTGTACACACATAGTGGGTTCATCAATGTAGTGGACCCGCTGGACATCTGATGTAGTACGCCAGTGACATGAAATCCTCTCCCCAGCTACTACAGGTGCCTCCAATGTCCACCATATATGTGCTGCTGAGCAGCTGAACTGACTTACAGACATGGCAATGTAATGCGTCCAGGTCACGCATCGCACAGACACATAGCTGTGTCCTGCTACTGTGCAGTGGCACAGAGCCTGCACCACACACCGTACAGCTACGCACACAGCTCACAGCAGACGTACCCGCACGGACATCACTGTTACACACACATTGTATCTGTACACTGTACACATAACACTGCACCATGACAGCCATCGTGATGTGGTGCATGCGGTGGGACACCATCCTCACATGTCCACATGATACCGCACATGTTTGCGGTGTACATTACATAGTGTTGGCAGCCATGTGTACTCTCAACCTGCCCGCGGCCACACGGTGTATCACGCTGATGCATGCAAACTACCATGAATGTGTGTACTGCATGCCTACTAAATGACACCTGCCTGTTGTACTGTCCCCACCAGGGCAGTGTACATACTGCCACTATGAATGTCTGGTCTGCATTCACTGGTCTGTGGTGTGTGAATGCTGCATGCCACCTGCATTATCACATGCATGCTGTGTGTGTGTGTGTGTGTGTGTGTGTGTGTGTGTGTGTGTGTGTGTGTGTGTGTGTGTGTGTGTGTGTGTGTGTGTGTGTGTGTGTGTGTGTGTGTGTGTGTGTGTGTGTGTGTGTGTGTGTGTGTCTGTATTGTAACCGATGGTATGTCTTTGTATTGACAGGTGCTGTAGGTGCGTTCCCCTCCTGCGGTCAATCTGATGCTAGTGTCCCCACAGATACTAGTGGTGATGACCATGTGCATGAGGCACAGGCAGGGTCGTCACAGGCAGAGACTGTGCCAGTGGAGAACATTACACATACGTCCCTTTCATCCCTGCACACGGTTCAGATGCCGACACATACCCGACACCGATGCCCATAGATGATGGTCAGTCAGCGTCTGTTGTCCCCGAGCAGGAATGTGTGGTGGCTGCAGAAGGTGTGGGTACACACGATGTTGCCAGTGTAAGGACTGGTGCAGTGCCACGCAGGCATGTGGCAGGTGCTGCCCGTAGGGGGAGCACCGCTAGACATACACCTGCCGTACAGGGTGCAGCAGCTGGTATAACCAGACGCATGTTCCAGACTGTAATGGCGGCGCAGGCACGTGCCGAACGGCAGAACCAGGAAGGGCAGAGGCTGCAGAGGTCCGCAATCTGTACCCTAAATGACAGCATCCAGGCATTGGCGAATGCACAACAGCATCTTGCCGATGTTCTGGATAGGAGATTGGGCGACATGGCTGGTCTCCTCGACCGAGGCTTGGCCATCCTTGAGCGTGCGCAGTCCGTGCAGGAACACCAGGTAGGGGTGAGGCATAGGGCACGTGGGCGTGTGCCAGCAACACCACCTGCTGCAGGTCAGCGTGTGCGTGCCACCTCCCATGCCCACACAGACAGTGATGGTAGCAGTAGCACTGCAGCTGCTACTACACCATCCACACCAGGACAGAGCAGGCCACGTGGACGTGGCCCTGGACGGCCCCGTCGTGGGCATGTTTCCAGGGGACATGTGACATCGGAGAGTGGACAGTCTGTACCTCCACCCGGTCGTGCCCGTGCAACCCCAGGCAGGCGCGGGTCACTTCGCCGCCGGCAGACACAGTGAGCCGTAACACCTGCACTGTACAGTCAGGGGCTGCCAAGCATACCCCGTGTAGGCATCACAGATGACTGAACTGTGTACACACACACCCACACACAGCAGACACAACTGTAGGGCTCCACCACACCCACATGCATTCTACATAGTCATGCCCACTCAATGCACTGGCCCTTACACACACACATGATGTCATCCATTGGTACAGCCCATGCCTGTGGCACACATATCACCCTGTGCATATGATTAAGTCTCTGCCGCATAACTGTGAGCCACACCAGCAATGCACGGTTAAGCTAACATATTATGATGCACAGGGTGGACACGATAGTGAGAGGTGTACGTGATACCTGTGTCCGCATGGTACGTGCTGTGTATGTTGTGGTGTGTGTGTATGGCTGGTGACAGGTGTGTATGTGATGTGTGTTGTGCACGGACATCATGCAGCAGACATACCATGCAGGACAGGTGCAGCATTCATTGATATGTGTACACAGTATGTGTGGTGGTTACATGTGTAGCACCATGTCGGTGCAGTTAACCCGTTTGATACTGATGGTGTACTGCACGTGCGTACTGGGAGCACTGTAATTAGTTCCCCACGTGTAGTCGTGGGGTACCCACAGGCATGTCTGGCAAAATCAGCATAGCACAGTTACCCACATCCGGCATGGACCCTACATAGGTACATAGGCACACATGAACGTAACAGGATATGTGCCCTACGACATGTGTGGACCTAGCATGACTGTGTGTGGCATCTAACACCCCTCAGGATGGGGATGCCATATCCATCAGTCCCCAGTCCCTGGTCTAGCAGTGACACACAGAGGTTGACTGGCGCATAACTATAGTCACACATCCACACGTCAGTAGCAGTCCTGGACAAAGGCAGTCAGGGCCTTTCCTTCACATGGCCTGGCACTCCTCCCGTGTCGTACTGTGTGTCTGGCGTTACCCTGTTCCCCCAGCACGTCCCACTCATCTGTGGGTTGAGGTGTCTGACAGTCGCTTCTGTGCCCGTGTTCGCATGGGGCCTGGGAGGTGGAATGTGCCCATGTCACCCAGGTCAGACATGGCCGTGTATGTCGGGCACAGATCACCACGGATCAGCTGTGCTGTGCAGATCCACAGCCAGTGTCCCCTTGGCCGTGCACCATGTGACACATGTCCTAGCACCGTCATCCCCGTCTTGTGGAACGTTTGCGGTCCTTCCGAGTGCTGCAGGCGTCAGGTTAGCTACAGGCCACATGTGCCATTGTACACAGTCATTGCACTGCTGTGTGATGTGTACAGGGGTACAATGAACACCCCTGATGTGGTTGCCATTCCATCCAGACCAGGAGGCCACAATGGAATGTCTTCACACCCACATTGCCATTGTGTGTGTTGACAGAGGTTGCCAACAGGTGTGGTAGCCATCACCCTGAACATGTCCACCACCTTTAATGGCGTACCACCTACATGTGACATTGGGACGAACATGTTCTTCACACTGGGTAGGGCTGCACCTTCTCTGGCATCTGGTAGCAGGCCATGGCTCTGGCACCAGTCAGCCATGTCTATGACGCCCTAGGTGGATGTACGTGTAACATGGGGTGCTGGGTATGTCGGCCGGTGCGTAGTCATCTGCATACCTTGTCTGCTACAATCCCCCTATGATTGCATGCACATTGGAAGGTCGGATGCCATATGGCAGGGTGCACAGGAGTGAGCCCTGTGGGCCTCCACTGGGTCCAGATATGAGTGTGACAAAGCACCTTCAGCACCAACCCTGTGTGGTGTGACCTCCAACCTGTGTGAGAAGCATCGGGTGACATATGTCCCCACATGTATGCTGGCGAGCCTTTACATGGGTCCCATGTGTAGTGTGCTCTGAACGCTCCCACCAGGTCATGGTACTGTGTGCAAACCCACACATCCCCATCAATGGCCTTGGTGAACACTCCAGACTGGACGAGCAGGTTCGGGAGGCAGGATCCGACCTTGACTATGTAGTTGTGGGTATGTTCTGGTATTGGCTGTACACCGCTATCTGTAACCATGACCACCTGTATGGACCTCCACACAGCTTTGCAGACAACACTTGTCAAGCGTATAGGGTGTGGCTGTTGACAGTCCATAGGAGCACTACCCTGGCATAGTGGGACCACAGATGCCATATGGCATCCATTGGGGACATAGCCCATAGTAAGGCTAACATGACACAGTGGCCGCATGTGTGGGCCGAGGGCCTTAAAGAGGATGGGTAGCACACAGCCAGGGAAACCATCGGTGCCCATTGCTGACGTGTCAAACGCCATAGAGATATGGGATCACCCCAGGCCATATGACATGTTTGGGAGGATACACTCTGGTGGGATGGATATGTTCCCTGTTGGGGATGTATGCATGGAACATGTCCTGTGGTATGCAGACAATGTCTGTGGGTGCAGTGACTGTTGTACCATTCTGGACCATTTCCATGCAGGTCTGTGTGCCCCGAACCATGTCCTTACCACAGTTAGGGAAGGCCCTGTGGTTGTCTCATGTGCCCTCTGCAGTACCACTCCCACGCGGACCTGGATGTTGGTATGTGGGGCCGTATGGTGACGCCGGTATGAATGGGTGATGGTTTCCCTGGTACTGTCATTGCCCTGCCATGTAGTAGCTCCAACTGTTGATGTACAGGTAGTCAGTGGCTGCGGTCCACCACACCATGTGCCTACCTGTGGTGGACAAGGGCCTGATGTCATCATGTTTGCCTGTCGCAGACATGCATGTGGGTGGTCGTGGAAGGCATTCGTAGGCGTTTTCGGTCTGGCCTCTGTTCAACATTGGCATGGAGGACATGTAGGGTACCACACCGGTCATATGATGTGTGTGGTTTCCTGTGGAGAGGTCATCACTGAGGTCCCCCATGCTGGTGTTGGTTACAGTGACTGGATGACCAGTGGATCCACTATACGGTCTTGCATCACCATTGAGGGCTGTACATCCTGTGTGGGGCATATCCTCACCATGCGTGATGGGCAGAACTGTCAGACATCCCCCCCCCTGGTATGTATGGTGCATGGCTGTTTAACAGTGGCCAGGTGTGTGAACACCTGGGACTGCTGGCGTACTGTGTTGTGCCATGGGTAATGTTCCCAGGCTATGTATGGGTGGTTCATGTCACCCAAACGGTGCTGTTGTGAGAGCATGCCCACTCACCAGTGTCCTCAGGACATCTGTGAAGGTATCCTGTGTATGTGAGGGTTGTCTGTAGCATGCAACAAACTGTAGGCCAGTCCTACACATGGTTAATTGCACCTACATATTCCCCGCAGCAACAACAACGTCTGTGGCATGACCGGGTTACTGTTGTGTGGCCGGAAACACAGGATGGTCCGCATTCCGCCACCCATGCCGTCGCACCATGTGTATGCATGTCTGATCTGTGCCGACTCTAAGTGTCTGAGCATGCCCAGTAGGCAGCTGTGTAGATAGACACACAGCACAGTGCACACCGCAGCCGTCTGCAGTAATACCCTGGGTGCATGCCTCTATCCCCTACGCAACGGCCACGTCTGTGGCATGGGCAGGTTTCTGTTGTGTGGCTGGACACACACGACGGTCCACATTACGCCACCCATGCCGTCGCAACATGTGTATGCATGTCTGCCCTGTGCCGAGTCTAAGTGTCTGAGCATGCCCAGTATGCAGTGATGTACTGATCAGTAGTTACTTGTTATTCTGGACTGCAGCACTAACGTGTTAGTGTACGGCGACCTTGGGATGGTAACAGACTGCGTGACTGCGCACTCTGTCCGAACACCCGAGCGGGCGCATTGCCTTTGCAAATGATACCACTCACGTAGGGGTATGCCTCCTGACAGCTCTGCTCAGTAAACTCGGTAGCGCGTTCTGTAAATGCTTCATACTGTAGTGTGTTCATGTAGATAGGCGTAGGTTCGTCCCCCGTCCTTTCCGTGTGTGTGTGTGTGTGTGTGTGTGTCTCTGTGTGTGTGTGTGTTTCCAGCTGCGTCTGCGACTGAATATGCTTTTAGACGCTCCGCAACACATGCCTTGGCTATTGCCACCTATTGTCTTGCGGCTGACGTCAGCAGCCTACAAGTATGCCTGTGACAGCGCTCTGTTTAGCAAACTCGGTAGCGCGTTCTGTAAATGCTTCATACTGTAGTGAGTTCATGTAGATAGGCGTAGGTTCGACTCCCGGCCCTTCCGTGTGTGTGTGTGTGTGTCTCTGTGTGTGTGTGTGTGTTTCCAGCTGCGTCTGCGACTGAATATGCTTTTAGACGCTCCGCAACACATGCCTTGGCTATTGCCACCTATTGTCTTGCGGCTGACGTCAGCAGCCTACAAGTATGCCTGTGACAGCGCTCTGTTTAGCAAACTCGGTAGCGCGTTCTGTAAATGCTTCATACTGTAGTGAGTTCATGTAGATAGGCGTAGGTTCGACTCCCGGCCCTTCCGTGTGTGTGTGTGTGTCTGTGTGTGTGTGTGTGTGTTTCCAGCTGCGTCTGCGACTGAATATGCTTTTAGACGCTCCGCAACACATGCCTTGGCTATTGCCACCTATTGTCTTGCGGCTGACGTCAGCAGCCTACAAGTATGCCTGTGACAGCGTTCTGTTTAGCAAACTCGGTAGCGTTCTGTAAATGCTTCATACAGTAGTGTGTTCATGTAGATAGTCGTGGGTTCGTACCCCCGTCCCTTCCGTGTGTGTGTGTGTTTCCAGCTGTCTCTGCGACTGATTATGCTTTTAGACGCTCCGCAACACATGCCTTGGCTATTGCCAACTATTGTCTTGCGGGTGATGTCAGCAGTCTACAAGTATGCCTGTGACAGCTCTGTTTAGCAAACTTCGGTAGCGTTCTGTAAATGCTTCATACTGTAGTGAGTTCATGTAGATAGGCGTAGGTTCGACTCCCGGCCCTTCCGTGTGTGTGTGTGTGTGTCTCTGTGTGTGTGTGTGTTTCCAGCTCCGTCTGCGACTGAATATGCTTTTAGGCGCTCCGCAACACATGCCTTGGCTATTGCCACCTATTGTCTTGCGGCTGACGTCAGCAGCCTACAAGTATGCCTGTGACAGCGTTCTGTTTAGCAAACTCGGTAGCGCGTTCTGTAAATGCTTCATACAGTAGTGTGTTCATGTAGATAGTCGTGG
Organism: Protopterus annectens; assembly: GCF_019279795.1. Taxonomy (NCBI): domain Eukaryota; kingdom Metazoa; phylum Chordata; order Ceratodontiformes; family Protopteridae; genus Protopterus; species Protopterus annectens. The sequence goes on along the minus strand of NC_056727.1, from coordinate 517,959,632 downwards.
GTTCGTACCCCGTCCCTTCCGTGTGTGTGTGTGTGTTTCCAGCTGTCTCTGCGACTGATTATGCTTTTAGACGCTCCGCAACACATGCCTTGGCTATTGCCAACTATTGTCTTGCGGGTGATGTCAGCAGCCTACAAGTATGCCTGTGACAGCGCTCTGTTTAGCAAACTTCGGTAGCGCGTTCTGTAAATGCTTCATACTGTAGTGAGTTCATGTAGATAGGCGTAGGTTCGACTCCCGGCCCTTCCATGTGTGTGTGTGTGTTTCCAGCTGCCTCTGCGGATACACATACTATTATACGCGTGTCAACACATACCTTGCCTATAGCCAGGTATTGTTTTGGGTGATGTCACCAGCCTAGAAGTATGCCTCTGACAGCGCTGTGCTCAGTAAACTTCGGTAGCGTTCTGTAAATGCTTCATACTGTAGTGAGTTCATGTAGATAGGCGTAGGTTCGACTCCGCCCTTCCGTGTGTGTGTGTGTGTCTCTGTGTGTGTGTGTTTCCAGCTCGTCTGCGACTGAATATGCTTTTAGGCGCCCGCAACACATGCCTTGGCTATTGCCACCTATTGTCTTGCGGCTGACGTCAGCAGCCTACAAGTATGCCTGTGACAGCGTTCTGTTTAGCAAACTCGGTAGCGTTCTGTAAATGCTTCATACAGTAGTGTGTTCATGTAGATAGTCGTGGGTTCGTACCCCGTCCCTTCCGTGTGTGTGTGTGTGTTTCCAGCTGTCTCTGCGACTGATTATGCTTTTAGGCGCCCGCAACACAAGCCCTGGCTATTGCCCACCATTTTCTTGCGGGTGATGTCAGCAGCCCACAAGTATGCCTGTGACAGCGCTCTGTTTAGCAAACTCGGTAGCGCGTTCTGTAAATGCTTCATACTGTAGTGAGTTCATGTAGATAGGCGTAGGTTCGACTCCCGGCCCTTCCATGTGTGTGTGTGTGTGTTTCCAGCTGCCTCTGCAGATACACATACTATTATACGCTTCGCAACACATACCTTGCCTATTGCCAGCTATTGTTTTGCGGGTGATGTCACCAGCCTAGAAGTATGCCTCTGACAGCGCTGTGCTCAGTAAACTCGGTAGTGCGTTCTGTAAATGCTTCATACTGTAGTGAGTTCATGTAGATAGGCGTAGGTTCGACTCCCGGCCCTTGCGTGTGTTTGTGTGTGTGTGTTTTTGCAGCTGCCTCTGCGGATGTACATGCTTTTAGACGCTTCGCAACACATACCTTGCCTACCAGCGACCATTCCTGCGGTTGTTGTCACCCACCTGTACATGTGCCTCTGCTGGTGGTGTGCTCGGTGGTCCACGAGCATACCATACCTGTGTTGTACGTTTGTGCGGTTGGGTATGTGGGGGTGTGGTCAATCACCATGCGTGCCACATGTGTGTGTGTGTCCATGCTCCCAGCTGCATGGGTTCATACGGTATGGCTTTGAGGTTTACGTGGAACACCCATATCCTGGCGCCATCCTTGTGTTTGTGGATGGTGGGACGCAGATCGTGTACTGCTTGTGTGCTTCTTCTGGTCGGCGACCTCCGTAGCGTGTTCTCCACGTGTACCCTACTATGGTGTTGTGGGTTGCTGCTGTGTACATTACACTCACGGGCCTGCCGGATGTGCTCGTGGCTACTTCTTTCCTTGTATATCTATGTACCTATGTTGTGGTGCAGCTGCTCTCCCATGGACAGCCGTCTTCCCCATGTATCGCATATTTGCACGGCTGACACATATAACTGTGGTACTTTGCATATCCACACATTGTCCATGCACTGTCCATATTCCAGAACACCTCATAGACATCGCTGAATTACATGGCAGACAGCTATCCTTGCTGTCCTTACACTTTACCCATACATGACATACACCTTGTGTGTACTTGCCTATTTATGGTGTGTGTATGTCTATGTGTGCTGTATGCATGGCCGTGTGTGTCCCACTATAGCCATGTGTGCAGCTGTCGCCACTATGGGTATCCTTGTGGCCCGCTGTCACATGTGCACGTCTGCACATACCTGCAGACTGTACTACCCCTGCACGGCAGCGGCCTTAGATCGGCCGCTGCCCTAGGCTGTGCGGCTACATGGCACACGCCAGCACAACACATGGTGCACCCATCTTGATATACCTCGTGACACGCCTACTAGACAGGTGTCCCTACTAGGGCAGCGGCCTGGGCAGCCGCAGGATTGGCGTATGCCTACGGCCGGCTATGGGCCCATCACAAGGCACATGTCTACAGTCGGTGTTTTACAACGTCTAGGGTATTACACCACAGGAGGGACCTCCACAGCTATGCTGAAGAATGCGTATGTAGATAGATTAGTAGGTGGAGGTTTGGCCACACACCAGGGCTGACCGATGGATAACTGTTGAGGCATCCTTTGTGAAGCAGGTGGAGCAAACACCCGTAACGGGAATGTAGTGTAGATGCAGATGTAGGGTTAACATACATTTGTCTACTCTGTCAGTTCTGTACCATTGTATTACAGTGATATGCTATGCATATCTTCCATATACATTGTTAGGTCTCTGATTGTTGAGGGTCGGCATAGTACAATATCATGTAATACGTGTGTTCATAGGATGCCTTCTGAATTGTTGACATACGTGTGTCGTTAGCAGTGCGTCTGTGCTTTCTATGCTGTGGCTACATGTTCATTGTTCGCATAGAAAGTGACAAATGGAAGTGTACGGGTGGATACTTAAAGCCTGGATGCTCCCATGTTATGTGTGCCTCACGGGCCTACGGGTGATAGCGCATACATGTCTAACCTTTGGATACCATGTGTGACCTGCCGTGCACGAAATGTTTACGTTGACTGTTCCATCTACCTATGTGTGACATGGTTTGTGGCCATAGGGTGCCAGCAGGTCTTTATTGTTGAGCAGGTGTTTTCCATGGTCAATTGACATCAGTCCTATTAATCCACTGAAGGATGTCTTTCATTGGTGGGAACGCCATGGTTCGACCATCGTATGTCTTTCCCAGCTGACGTTGATATTGTGCCATTTTTATGGTTCTACAGGTCACCCATCTGTTCTGCTGTATGGAAGCGTGCGATCCCCATTAATGTGCTGGCGGATTAAGTGCCGTATACTCCGGTATCTGCCCAGCGGTCTGGCTTTGTATGGGGAGTGTCTACTGTAGTCCCTATCTGTATTTCCTGGGTTATGCCTTGTAACAGCTGTGGATTCCCCAGGTTTGCAGCTATGGGTGCCATCTTGGCGACGTTTGTCCGTCTGTGGGTACTGCCTACTGGACACTAGTCTAGGACTATACACATTACACAGCTGCATTCTGCATTTTCCGGGATGATTGCCATTATCAGTGCGGAGCAACGGATATGCCATGCCCACGTCCCTCACAGGGGGCGGGACAACGAATCATCTGCCAATCCACACCGAGACCCATTTTTGCATACCCACGATCCCATGTCTGCAACACTCGACAGTACCCATTGCACATCCTTCATGTGTGCGGAAATGGGATGTGAACGCACGTCTATTGACACGACGAGCTGGGGAGTCCTATTCATATGTCCTGCATTTCATGGACACTTGTCATCACCCTTGTACACGCTTGTGGTGCCCATATCTACCTGTGCCGTAGTCACGGCTGTCACTTCTTCTGGTTCGCGGGATAGCAGCCTGTCGCCAACACCTATGGACAAATATGTGGGTCCTACTATGGACACCGATGTGCATATGTAAAGTGTAGAACATGTTGGACCGTGTCCATTCCGCCAGTGGTTTTGACTGCCGCTGTATGTTCCCAGTCGCGGATGTCTGTTTGCCTACCCATGTTATGTAGTGCTACGGAACCCGTGTCCTTCCACAATTAACCCATATGGTGTTACTGTAGTCCTGCAGGTTGGCAACTGCTTTAAGTAATCCTCAGAGGTCCCATTGTGAACTATCCGCCACTGTATTGCCATAATAACACAGCCGGTACATGTAGAACCTATTTATTCATGACAGGATGTTCTTTATGAGTGGGAACGCCATACTTTAAGCATGCTATGACCTTCCTAGTTGCCGTTGTTGGAGTGCCATTAATATGTGTTCCACAGGCCGCCCGTATGTTCCGCGGTGGAAGCGGGTGATCCCCATACACTTGCTAGCAGCTTGGTTGCTGTGTACACCGGGATTCGCACGGCTGGATGGATGTCTATGGAGTGTGTCTACTGTTGTTTCCAGCTGTATTTCCTGTGTTATGCCTTGCTACAGCTGTGTTATTTCACCAGGTTTGCTATTCTGGGTGCCATCTTGTCCGTACGTTTGTCCAGCCTTGGGAAATGCCTACTGGACACTGGTGTATGGCTGTACCCATTTCACACCTGCATGTTGCATTCTCCGGAGGATGATTGCCATTATTGGTGGGGGGTAAGCCATGTTCTGTACCCACATCCTCCCACGGGCGGGACAATGGATCCTCTGCCAATCATCTCCGACACCCATTTCTGCATACCCAAGATGCCATGGCTGCAACCCTCGACAGTAGCCATTGCAAATCCTCCATGTGTGCGGGAATGGGATGTGGACGCACATGTGTGGACTTGACAATCTGTGGATGTCTGTGCATATGTCCCTCATTTCATGGACAGGTGTCATCAACCTTGAACACGCTGGCGGTGCATTTCTGCTGCTGTGCCGTAGTCACGGCTGTAGTTCATCTGGGTCTCCTCGCAAAAGGAGAAATTTTTGGGTCCTACAATGGACACAAATGTGCATATGTAAAATGTAGAACATGTTGGACTGTGTCCATCTGGCCAGTGGTTGTGACCGCTGCTGTATGTTCCCCAATCGCGGATGTGTGTTTGACTACACATATTATGTTGTGCTACGAAACCTGTGTCCTACTACGATTAACCCAAATGGTAATGATGTCATGCTGCAGGTTGGCAACTGCTTTAAGTAATCCTCAAAAGGCCCAGTAGGATGTATACGCCACTGTATTGTCAATATAACACAGCCGGAACATGTATACCCTATTTATTCATTTAAGGATGTTCGTTATATGCGGGACGCCAGTGTTGAAACATCCTATGACCTTCCTAGTTGAAGTTGTTTGTGTGCCATTAGTATATGTTCCACAGGTCGCCCATTTGTTCCGCAGTATGGAAGCGAGTGATCCTCATGTTGTTGATGGCAGATCCAGTGCCATGTACGCCGGTATTCGCACGGCAGTCTGTCTTTGTATGGGGAGTGTCTACTGTAGTCCCTATCTGTATTTCCTGTGTTATGCCTTACTGCAGCTGTGTAATTCCATCAGGTTTCCAGTTATAGGTGCCATCTCGGTCGTACACTTGTCCATCCATGGGAATTGCCTACTGGACACTGATATAGGGCTGTACAACACTCACACCTGCTTTTACCATCATCCGGTGGATGCTTTGCATCATTAGTGGGGAGTAAGGCACGTGCTATACCCGCATCCCTCCCACGGGGCGTGACAACGGATTATCTGCCAAACAACACCGAGCCCCATATTTGCATACCCAGGATCCCATGGCTGCAACCCTCCACGGTACCCATTACACATCCTTCATGTGCGGGACTGGGATGTGGGCACTTCTATGGACACGACAATCTGGGGATTTCTGTTCATATGTCCTGCATTTCATGGACAGTTGTCCCCAACGTTAAACACGCTGGTGGTGCATATGTCTAGCGGTGCCGTAGTCACGGTATGTACTCGGATTGGCTTTTTCTGGCGCATACTGGCAAAACAGTCAGAATTGTTGGAGTCCTACAATGGACACCGATGTGCATTTGTAAAGTGTAGAACGTGTTTGACTGTTCCCATCTGGCCAGTGGTATTGACTGCCGCTGTATGTTCCCCAGTCGTGGATGTCTGCTTGACTACCCATCGTCTGTATGACATGGCCTATCTATATCCACGTGCTAGTATGCGTAAATACAGCAAACCTTGCATCCTGCCCATCTTCATAAACGACATTATGGAACATATATCGGCTGAAACAGACACTGTCAAATACGATAGACTCCACAGTGAAAGGATACTGAGCTGTCTCAACTACTAACATGGGGCACCGTCGGAGTACGGATGTCATGACATAGCCGTCCCTAATTCACTTCCTTCAGGGTCGGTTTAAAGCGAATTAATCAATAAACCTGCTCATAGTTAGGTGGACAGTGCTCCAAGTCTTGATTATAACGTGACATATACATATCAGTGTTGCATGCCTTACTTCATGGAAACAATAATACGGCGACAATCTGTTAATATATCTACAATATTGGTAAATACAATCAGTATCCGGACACATATTTGATAATTGGTGAGAGTGCACCTTAGGATGTAGTGTGTTGATCAGGTTATTGTATATCGATGTGTATATTAGTAGCATTACGATAACAAAGCATGGAATCAATAGGTACTATTTAAGCATATATTTCACAATTATGAATGTAAACGTGTGGAGGAGACATCCGTAACCTTCCCTGGTTCCACTGGATCACACACACGCATACACTCGCATGTCCGGATAGTGTGTTACGCTACGCGCACATGCATATCCGTATTCCGTTTATATATGTTTACAGTGTCTGTGTGGTTACGTGTTTTGCGTTACTTGTGACTATTCCGGTAACATATGTCTGATCCGGTTGACGGACGTGTGCAGAAAGCACTTACAGCTTTATATATGTAACGGTCTTTGCAGCATGGACGCTTTACGTACACGTGCACATCTATATGTTCTATAGTCATGATTCCAACGTGACTGCAGTCACGTTTGAGACTTACTGTGACCAGTGCACGTTAGCTGTTCATTGTCATTAATATGCATACCCGTGGTACCTATGTACATTTACATATCACCCCCCCCGCACACACGCACGTCACAGGCATCCATTCCCCTGCTGGGAAAGGTGCGGTACTGCATGTTGAACATTCCTAATTCCCCCTCGCTCATGGCCCAGGATGCATATGTCGTCACCACAGGGCTGTTCAGATGACAGCTGCTTATATCCCATATGCATACAGGCCTTTGATTGTCAGGGTGTTGCTGTGGTGCTTTGGGTTTGGTCTTGTCCGCCCACTGTACGGGACCGCCCTGACCCTGTACGAATGTTAGATGAGTCACATGGGCACGTTTTGTCCGTGTCCATGGTACTATGTCACGGCCCCCCCCCCAATTAGTCTTAACCGTGTGCACCGAATGTCCGGTGTATCCGTTGTAGATCTCGTTATACTAATTGCACACGGTCTGATCGAACTAACCTACTGCCATTACTAACCCTCCGTATGTATGGGCTGTGTCGCAATATTACAAGGGTTTAACATTGCGTGACGACGTTCACTGAGCCACAGACATGTCCGTTGCTTTTTTTGGCCCGGTTCCGCTGTGCTACACACATTTAACATGGCGTAACAGGTTGAACAGCTCAGACACGAGGACATCGGGTTGTCCGTCGTTGTCTATTATTGAATGTCTCTGTGGAGTTTGTTTCACAAAGCGACACATTGTCGGCATTGTTAATGGACATCTCGCGCAGTACGTCCGCACCGACGCGGGTGACGTATGTCTGCCTTTGGCCGGCGAACAGGCATTATGCTGTGCCATTCTGTCTGGGGATATATGGTTTCCTTCCTTACGTAGATGATGTGCCATACTAGCAATGACCCTAGCGATGACCCGCGTCTAGGTGTGGGTACTGCTGTATTACCCACGAGAAGAGTGGCCTTAGGGTAAGTGGTGACCTAGGCAGAGGTTGCCACCGATACGTCACCCGCTACCCCCCTCCTGGTCTACCTACACCAACTAGAGTCTGGAAAGGTGCCCCGAGTATAGCAACACCCTAGACGGCTACCTACTTGGCCTATGCCTAAGGCCGGCTATGTGTGGTCCCTTGGGCATCGGACTCGGGAACGTGGCACGTCTGCCGTTGGTATGTCCAGCATTACCCACATCCAGCCCCAAGGCAGTTAACACAACATCCATGGGTCCACATGGTGTCCCAGCTGTGCACTCCGGGAACTCTATGGGGAATTTAACCCACACTTTGGACAGCTGTGTAATCCTAGCCTCACCTCAGGATACGTACCTGAGTAGTAGCACAGGGCGACTGTAGTCACACTCCACATAGATGGTGCCTCCACTGACCCTGGGTATTACCATACCATTAGTTTGACAAGCCTTATCTGCAAAGCCATGGAGATGGATCATAATGGGACACATAGATGAGGACATAGGGGACCCGCATACTTTGGATACAACCCACTTTAGCTTGGTCATAGTCAGATCATGCCCTTTACACGTGTTTCACTTTGTAGAATCAGTCACCAAGGCCATTGCTGAGGGTAAACCAGTCCATACAGCCTACCTCAACCCGGCAGAGGCCGTCGACACAATACCCCCCTCGGGTATACTTGATAAACCCGTCATCTTGAATGTAAGTCCATACATCGCCCTATGGGTTGCAAACGGGCTAGGTCACAGAACACACATGGCCATAGTTGCTGGCGCCATGTCATACTCACAGCCAGTCACAGGTGGTGTCCCATGGGGCTCAGTCCTGGGTCCACTATTTCCAGCATCTACGTTTCCAATGTACACGCACACACAGGGCGGTTATGGGTGACAATGTTTGCATACGACTGCAAACCGGATGCCAAGGTCAGACACACATCTGACACAGATATCCTTCAGGAGTGCCTCACAGATGTGGATAAGTGGTACCAGAGACATGTCCTACAGCTAAATGCCAGGAAATGCATAGGCATACCCTTCGGGATGAACAAGGTTACCCCGCGCTACCATATAGGTGGCAGTCCACTGGACACGGAGCGGGTTACCAGTGATCTGGGGACACGTGTTGTTGTTAACCGTTCGTTAGACACACATGTTGCTAACATAGTTGGGTAGACCTTCCACATTGGCCACATCATCATGAAGGGATTCACATCTAGATCAGGGGAGGTCATTGTCCCCTTGTACTCATCACTCAATAGACCTATGATTGGGTACAATGCCCCGTTCAGAATGTATCTGACCCAACACCTGCAGCAGCTGGAAAGGCACCAACAGTTCTTCGACAAACGGATGCAGGGTCTCAGGTATATGTGTTATACTGACCGACTGAAAGGATTCCAGCCGTATACAGTTGCATACCACTTGCCCAGAGGTGACCCGTGCCTGGCATGCACGGCTAGGTCGAACCCAGATCTGATGACTATGCTTCACGTAAATAAGGTAGATCCTCAGAACCACAAGGGCAGCTGGCGTACACCTTGACACTGTCATTAATCGAACGTGTTGTTGGGACGGATTCATCACACAGACACTCACTATGCTGTGGAGCGACATCCCAGTACATGTGAGGGCAAGCACCTCGCTGGCCTTCTGTTAGTATTTACACATGGATGTCTGCATTGATTTCTTTCTGTAACCTTGTAAATGAATGTTACATTAGCACATTGTGAATCTTTACATTTCGTTGGTCTATTTTACAGTACTCATATTCATACGGTTTATGTGTATATATTATGGTTCATTCATATTACTAGGTGTCTGCAGTTCTGTTAATATATTGGCACAATCCGTAGGACATATACATGTAGCTTACACAGTCAGACATTTGGAAAACATTTTATGTTGGTTCATGTTTCATATATGTACATATATTTCCATTTTCCGATGAATACTGTACCTTCGAGCAATGTCTGTTGTCCTCACTGTGTGGGATGTGTAACCCAAGTAAGGTTTGTTCGCTTGTCTGCCTTTAAGGCATGTAATTAGTACCTAGCACATCTAATGTACCAACCAATTAATGCTTGTAAATTTAGTAGGTTGGACTACATTGTATGTAGTCTGAATAAGTCTGCTTATGAAGCAGACGAAGTGTGCTCCAATACACTATGGTGACTGCCTTTAATTCTTGGTGTGCTCTGGTTGGTCACTGACGGTCCCTACAGTACCTCGTCTTTGCTTTGGACTTCATCGGCTGGTTGTCTGTGTTTCTTGTATGGAGAATGTCAACTGTAGTCCCTATGTGTATGAGTTGTGTAATGCTTTACTACGGCAGTGTAATTCCACCGGGTTTGCATTTATGTGTGCCATCTTAGTCATACGCTTGTCCATCCATGTGAATTGCCTACTATACACTGGTATGGGGCTGTACACATTTCACACCTGCATTTTGCATTCCCGGAGTATGGTGTGCATTATTAGCGGAGAGTGACGCATGTGTACGCACGTCCCTCCCACGGGGCGGGACAAAGGATTGCCTGCGAAACAACACCGAGGCCTGATTCTACATACCCAGACTCCCTTGACTGCAACAGTGGACAGTACCCATTACACATCCTTCATGTGTGCTGCAGTGTGATGTGGACGCAGCTGTATGGACCCGATACCCTGGGTATTTCTGTGCATGTGTGCTGCAGTTCATGGACAGCTATCATCAACATTGAACACGCTTGCCTATGTGTACCTGTGACGTGGTGACGACAATTAGATCACATGAGTAGGGCAGGAAGCTAGCGGGCATGCTCGGAACAGAATTTTGGGTCCTACAATGGACACCGATGTGCATTTGTCAAGTTAGATGTTGCTGGACTGTGTCCACCTGCCCAGTGCTTTTCACTGCTGGTGTATGTTCCCCAATCGCGGATGTCTGTTTGACTACCCATTCCACATGGTGCTACATAACCGCTGCGTTAGTACTGTGAACAAATGACATACATCCAAAGATGGTGGTTACCAACTGCTTCATATAAACCTCAGACATCCCAATGGGACATATCCGTCACTATATTTCCAATATAACACCACCAGAACATGTTGCTTACCTATGCATTCATGTAACCATGTTGTCTTCGTAGGTGGGAATGCCATAGTTTACACATCCTACGTGACGTTGTGTGTGTGCCATTAGTATGTGTTCCACAGGTCGCACATCTGTTCCGCTGTATGGTAGCGGGTGCTCCTCAATCTGTTGCTGGCAGATTGAGTGCTGTGTACGCCGGTGTTGGCACGAGAGTCCGGCTCTGTATGTGGAATGTCAACTGTGGTCCCTATGTGTATTTCCTGTGTCATGCCTTACCGCGGCTATGTCATTTACCGGGTTTGCAGTTGTGGGTGCCATCCTGGCCATACGGGTGTCCATCCATGACAATTGCCTACTGGACACTAGTATAGGGCTGTACACATTCCACACCTACATTTAGCATTCTCCGGAGTATGTTTTGCATTATTAGCGGGGAGTAAGGCAGGTGCTACGCACATCCCTCCCACAGGGCGGAGGAAGGATTGCCTGCGAAACAACACCGAGCACAGAGTCTACATACCCAGAATCCCTTGACCGCGACAATTGACAGTACCCATTACACATCCGTCCTGTGTGCGGAAGTGTGATGTGGATGCAGTGCTATGGACCCGGTACCCTGTGTAATTCTGTGCATCTGTGCTGCATTACATGGACAGCTATCAGCAACATTAAACACGTTTGCGGTGCATATGTGTACCTGTGACATCAATGAGTTCACTTAAGTGTTGAAAGAATGCGGCATTCCTGTCTTTAGACAAATTTTTGGGTCCTACATTGGACACCACTGTGCATATGTAAAGTGTAGAGCTTGTCGGACTGTGTCCTTGTGAGAAGTGGGTTTCACTGAGACTGTGTGTTCAGGAATTGCGGATGTCTGTTGGACTACCCATTCCACATGGTGCTACATAACCAGGTGATGTAGTACTGTGGACAAATTACATACATCCAACGATGCTGGTTAGCAAATACTCAATTTAAACCGCAGACGTCCCAATGGGACATATCCATCTCTGTATTTCCACTATAACACCACCAGAACATGTTGCTTACCTATGCATTCATTTAACCATGTTGTCTTCATAGGTGGGAAAGCCATAGTTTACATATCCTACTTGACGTTGTGTGTGTGCCATTAGTATGTGTTCCACAGGTCGCACATCTGTTACGCTGTACGGTAGCGGGTGCTCCTCAGTCTGTTGCTGGCAGATTGAGTGCTGTGTACGCTGGTGTTGGCACGACGGTCCTGCTTTGTCTGTGGAATGTCAACTGTAGTCCCTATGTGTATTTCCTGTGTTATGCCTTCCCGCGGCTATGTCATTTACCCGTGTCTGCAGTTGTGGGTGCCATTCTGACCATACGGGTGTCCATCCATGACAATTGCCTACTGGACACTACTATAGGGCTGTACACATTCCACACCTACATTTAGCATTCTCCGGAGTATGGTTTGCATTATTAGCGGAGAGTAAGGCAGGTGCTACGCAGAAATCCCTCCCACAGGGCGGGTAGAATGATTGCCTGCGAAACAACACCGAGCACAGAGTCTACATACCCAGAATCCCTTGACCGCAACAATTGCCAGTACCCATTACACATCCGTCATGTGTGCGGAAGTGTGATGTGGATGCAGTTCTATGGACCCGGTACCCTGGGTATTTCTGTGCATCTGTGCTGCATTACATGGAGAGCTATCAGCAACATTAAACACGCTATGTGCATATGTGTACCTGTGACTACAATGAGTTCCGTTAGGTGATTAAAGAAGGCGGAAGAGCTGTCTTTAGACAAATTTTTGGGTCCTACAATGGACACCACTGTGCATATGTAAAGTGTAGAGCTTGACGGACTGTGTCCTTGTGAGCATTGGATTTCACTGATACTGTGTGTTCAGGTATCGCGGATGTCTGTTTGACTACCCATTCCACATGGTGCTACATAACCAGCTGATTTAGTACTGTGAACAATTGACATACATCCAAAGATGCTGGTTACCAACTGCTTCATATAAACCGCAGACATCCCACTGGGACATATCCGTCACTGTATTTCCAATATAACACCACCGAACATGTTGCTTACCTATGCATTCATTTAACCATGTTGTCTTCATAGGTGGGAATGCCATAGCTTACATATCCTACTTGACGTGTGTGTGCCATTAGTATGTGTTCCACAGGTCGTACATCTGTTCCGCTGTACGGTAGCGGGTGCTCCTCAGTCTGTTGCTGGCAGACTGAGTGCTGTGTACGCCGGTGTTGGCACGAGTGTCCGTCTCGGTATGTGGAATGTCAACTGTGGTCCCTATGTGTATTTCCTGTGTCATGCCTTACCGCTGCTATGTCATTTACCGGGTTTGCAGTTGTGGGTGCCATCCTGGACATACGGGTGTCCATCCATGACAATTGCCTACTGGACACTAGTATAGGGCTGTACACATTCCACACCTACATTTAGCATTCTCCGGAGTATGTTTTGCATTATTAGCGGGAGTAAGGCAGGTGCTACGACACATCCCTCCCACAGGGCGGGAGGAAGGATTGCCTGCGAAACAACACCGAGCACAGTGTCTACATACCCAGAATCCCTTGACTGCAACAATTGACAGTACCCATTACACATCCGTCATGTGTGCGGAGGTGTGATGTGGATGCAGTGCTATGGACCCGGTACCCTGTGTAATTCTGTGCATCTGTGCTGCATTACATGGACAGCTATCAGCAACATTAAACATGTTTGCGGTGCATATGTGTACCTGTGACGTCAATGAGTTCAGGTACGCATAGAAATAAGACATAATTTGGTTCTTTCCACAATTTTTGGGTCCTACAATGGACACCACTGTGCATATGTAAAGTGTAGAGCTTGTCGGGCTGTGTCCTTGTGAGCAGTGGGTTTCACTGATGCTGTGTGTTCAGCAATTGTGTATGTGTGCTTGACTACCCATACTGTGTTGTGCTACAGGAAACATGTGTTCCGACACCAGAAACCAATGCTATACATCCATTGTTGCAGGTTAACAACCACTTTCATACCATACCCAGAGGTCACGATTGGGAGGTATTGCCACTTTATTATCGGAACAACACCCCCAGACTGTGTACATCATGGGAACCTTAGGCCAGTCTTACCGGCCATTTCCAATTGTAATTGGCAGACACATGTCAATACATGTATGATAACACATATTGTCATGCAGAAGTTGATCTATGTTATTTGGACATTGGCTTCTGCTTTGGGCATCCGTTGCTGTGAGTGTTGCCAGTTAACATACACATTGCTTGCTCAGAGGCAGACTACACACTACTGCGCAGTACTGTGGTCTCCTTTAAGGACCCTGAGCCAGTGGTCAATGGTACAGCAGCCACTGCATCAATCACATTTGCCATCTACCAGTACCTACAGGACTGCATGTACCAGGCATTCACTTACCCAACTGTGGTTCATTGTACCAATGCCAAGCGCCCAGTGTGGTGTACCCGCCATACACATGATGTACAACACGAGGAGGTGGCTACTACAGGGTGGAGCAGACACCTTGTGAGGTGTGACACCCTTGGTCATCATATGTGTAGAGTTACACAATGTCATGGGATTGTCCAGGGCACATTCCACAGATATACCTACATGGACCTAGCTGACAATCATACCACCTTCAGTTGCTATGCTCGACACCTGTGAGGTCACTACCACATATGCTCTGACTGGGTTCACATAGAGGTGGGGTTTACTCAACATACACACATTGCCGACATACAGGCTGACAGGTCCAGTGAGGACATCTCCACACCCTCCACCACACATGTGGAGATGTCTGTACCAGCGGTTTGTGGTCACCAAATGTTCTGTGACACACAGGTGGGACATGCTCTCTCCAGGGTAGTGTGAATAGCATCCATGAGACCAGATGGTGAGCCTGCTGTGTACTCCACTATCTCATTTGGGATTAGGACCCACAGTTAGGACAGCTATTTCTTTATAGCCTCACCTCAGGTAGGGTGCCCAGGTTGTATCGCATGACAACTGTATTCCCACATCACAGGGCCAATGCCTCCACTGAGGCTGGTTATTACTGTCCCAGTACCCTGAGGAGACCTATCTGCATAGACATGGGGTGGGATCATACTGCGGTTCGTACATGACTGCATAGGGGACATACATACTGCATCCCACACGGTTTGTCTTGTTCAGGGCGGTTCATGCCTTTAAGACATGGTTGACATTTTCGGACGGTCACCCAGCCCATTGCTGGGGTGTTGCAGTCCATACAGCCTACCTCGTCCTGGCAAAGGGCTTCATAACATTACCCCCTCAGGTAACGTTAATGAAACCATTGGCTGGGATGTGAACATGTACATCACAGAATGTGTTGTAAACTGTCTATGTGACACAACCCACATGGTCATAGTTGCTGGCTGCATGTCAGACCAACTGCCTGTCACAGGTGGTGTCCCATGTTGCCATTCCGTGGGTGCACCCTGTCATACATCTACATTTCCACGGTACAGGCACACACAGCGGTGTTATGGGTAACATTGTTTGTAGATGCTTGCAGAACAGATGCCATACTGGGACGGACATCTGACACAGATATCCTTCGAGGGGCCTCCCGGATATGCATATCTGCTGTCAGGGACATGTCCCACAGCTAACTGGTACATAATGCAAAGTCATACCTGTCGAGGGTAGTAGGTCACCCCTGTACAACGTATAGGTGGCTGTCCACACAGCACAGGGGTGACTACCAGGGATCAGGGGACAGGGTTTGTCGGTCGCCTTTCATTCAACACACACATTGCTATCGTGGTTCTGTGGGACTTCTACATTGACCACCTGTATGTGCAGGGAGTCACATCTGACTTCACAGCCCGACACGCATACACGGTCACTATATAGCATAGAACTTCACTTATTTGCCTAAGTATGAGCTTATTGTTGTGGCAGTTTGGTAGCTTATTCTGTTTCTTGGGACATTTAGGTATTTCAGTTACGGAAATAACCGATTCAGGCTACAATTACATTAAATACGGGAAATCATTATGACCTACACTCTTCGCACACTTCCCGTTTTTAATGCTTTATTTCGGAACACGTATGCCAATACAGGGACTGCCCCTCGCAAAGTGGGACGGTTGGTGACCTTAGTCGCTACTCCTATGTCGGTGCGGCATGCTGACATGCTGCTGTACACCTTCTCTGACTATGCACACTCACAGTACATTGCTGTACGGACACGGTATTACGCGTATCCTTTGTTCCTTGGACAGGTACATTTCCGGCCGCGTGGGTTTTATTTGCTTCTCTGTTTAGTTGGGACGGGTACTTTGTTGCATACTCTGCGGACATTTCATTCTGCGCGGGCCATGGCTGCAGCCATTTCTATTCTGGGCAGACTATGGCAGACAGCACGTTAGGTTGCTCTTCGCCTGCCTGCTTAAACACGCCTACTGACGCATCCTACTTGGGCTCGCTCACGTACACTACGCACATGCCTGTGGTTACGGTGCACTCTCATTAATATGCATATGGCGCTACTGCGCCGGCTATGCAATGCACCGCCGGCGCAAGCCTTACGCCGGCCTTGCGCCGAGCTTCATGAATCCCGGGGATTGTCTTTTTTTTGTCATAGCCTGTGTGCACTGTCAGACAAACTACTGATGCTTTCATTGCTGATTGCATCACATGATTTTCAAACATGTCTGCATTGTTCTAGAGTTCCCTATAATACTGTCAGCATGTCACTAATGGACCATAGCAGAGGCTATGTAGCAGTTATAGGAACCACACACACATCTTCTCATAAATGTTTAAAGGGGATGTGCCTGTAATTCCCCAGTCACTAAGGCCCTTGTTTCACTTCAATGAAATATGATTACATGAAAAAGGACAGCACTAAATCTTCATTCAGTGACAAAGGTAACTGTGAAGTGTGCACACACTTTTTTTCGGAACTTGGGAATGGGATCTTGACTTATGCAGTGTTTTAATAACTCTGTAAGGAGCTCCATCAGAAGTCAATTTGCAGAAAATACTTTAGAAAAGGGCATTACTGCATTGATTCTCTCTGGAGAAGAGGCATCACCTTCCTTAGTATTCTTGAACACTGGTATTCATCTCTTTTTTATCAGATAGTCCAGAACCTGTCTCAGCTTTTCCACCTTGGCTGGATAAAAACAGGAAACACTCCTTAGAATGGCTGTAACATTTTCAACCAGAAATGAAAATATATTGTGTATCACAACCCTTTATTCAGATCTAAAATGTTCACCTTAAATGTCATGGAAATTATTGGATCTCTTGGGATTATTGATAAGTAACATTAGCACAGTTGCCATCTCATTTTTTCACAGTACCGCTAGGGTTAATGTTCTCTAGCAGGATGATGCGTAAATAAGAGATAAAATGAAGATGTGAGCTAGCAGCCATGAGATCTGTATTTAAAGTGAATATTAATAGACAGCTTGCACTCTACATGACACAACTTTCTCATGCATGTTTAAAGATATGCACACTTTGATGTACCATATCTTATATCACATAAACTACAACGTAATTCTCTACGATGATTTTACCACCGAGTCATACTGTGTGTATATTTTAACAATAGTTTTCACTTCAAATGATTGTCTAATCATTTTAGATTCCTTATGGTTATGTTTACTGTGCTGGAGGCTTTCTTGAGAGATGGAGTCTAACAGTAACATTATCATGGATTTCATGATTTTTATGGTACGTTTCCTTGTCGATCAGTTCCTGATGACATAATATCTAGGTATTGAGGAAAAACTCTCAAAATCATGATGCTTGATTTAATTTATTTATTTTTTTATCCTTAATACCTGATGACTTTTAAGATCTATTAGTCTTTTCTTTCTCTACAGAGCAAGTGCAAATTCTAGATTTATTTGCATCTGTAGGGTGAAAATCACCCAATGGGAATGACATTCAGGCATCCATTGAGGATTTTCTGATGATAACCCTGCAACCTTATCCCCTGGTGGCTGACGTGAGCACCTGCATCACTTCATAGGCCTACTATACACACTACTTATATATGTACTTAATTTCACAAAGACAGACATGCCAACACACACACGTGCACATGCACACAAACACACACACACACACACACACACACACACACACACACACACACACACACACACACACTTTGAAGATTGCTATCACCTGCTCAGTTGGACTATTTCATCATCCCCAGGACATCCTCACTGGGTGACAGGACAACTAGTCTGTTCCTCCAGGACAGGCAAATTGGCATCCACTGTTTAATGCTACCCTTCTCCTGCCAGGTTATCTAACACCTGTGATGCTAGTCAAACCTCAATCATCTAGAATGTATTTGGGGCTTTATCCATCTACTTCACAAAGCTAGCTACCATGTCAGTTTTAAATAAAGTGTGCATTTCTGCTAGACAGTTGCTGAAGGGATTTGAATGCTTTCTGTCATATCAGAGTGATATGCTTGCAGTCAGAAATTATGAGTTTAATGTCAGCCATATTCAGTTTTTTGTAATGAAGAGGTTTGGGCAACCGGAATATCAAATTCTGTTAATTTAACAGTATGCTACAACATTAATACTGTATCATGAATTTTATATACATATATATATATATATATATATATATATATATATATATATATATAAAGACAAAATTAGGAAGTCTCCAACTGAAGAACTATGTAATATGAAGTATCCAGTCAACAAAATAATTACCACAGTCACCACAGCCAGGGTAACAGAATGTATAACACCAGTAAAATGAAAGATTTTCTTTCCTGGGATAAGCACGTTTGGATCACTCGATCCTTCATCAGATCCATATAAAACAAGTCAGTTAAAAAACATTTAAATACTAAGGCATATCCAATCATGACTTAATTTACTGACACACCCTCTCAATCAAGATTTCACATACAAGTCTTCTCCCTTTCAGTGCAGGTTTAATTGGTAAGTAGGTATTAAGACCTTGAGATTTATATGCCTAAAGCCTACCTAACCAGCACATCTCTGCTTTCTGTATTAGGTTATTAACATCTCCCCCTCTCTTGTTGTTACCTATGCTATGCATTACCCTAAAATAATAAGCATCTCATTCTTTCTCTTTAATATGCTTAAAAAGGTTTTTTTTTTTTTTACATCCTGCTGCCTAATGTTACTCACATGTTTGGACACCCTCTTCTTTAGTTGTCTCATGGTTTTACCCACATAAAAGGAGTCACAGAGACCACATGTAGCCATATAAGCTATGTTCCTACTGGTACAATCTGCATACCCATCAAAGTAATCTTCTTTCTTCAGTTGTGTAAGTAAAAATACTTTTCCTTTGTAGATAAATTTACAAGTACATCTGCGCCTTTTCTTTGTGAAATTACAGAGTGAAAGTTCCCATTTTTATCACATAAAAGCTGCTTAAGATTGTGATTGTTTCTAAAGACAAAGCAAAGTACCTCCCCTACAATTCCTTTCATCTCCTCATCTGACATCAGAATCTTCTAGTTGTTCCTAATCACATTACAGATCCCCTTGATGTCTCTCGAATATGTAAGGATCATTATAAGATCCTTACCATGGAACCTCTTCCATGTGATTCCTCCTATATAAATATGATTTCCCTACATCCTATCTTAAACACTGTACTTGTCTCTGTGCAGTGGTCACTTCACCTTGTTTGTACTATCTGCTCAAAAAATTATTCCCCATAATTTCAACCGCTTCAATAAACTGCTCCCCTTGGGTATGGAGTCTGGATGCTCTAAGGAATTGTCCCTTAAGGACATTCCTATGAACATGCCCAGGGTGCATACTAGATCTCTGCAGGATACTATTTTTCCAACACTCCTTCCAGTAAAGGGTAGTGTGCATTTCCCCAGACACTGTATCCTGTTTCAACTAAATGTCAAGAAAATTAGTACTTTCAGTAGCATGTTGCATTGTGAAATGTAGAAAATCAGTGGTAGTTTCTAAATATGTAACAAAAGCGTGCAGCTGTTCAAGGCTTGCTCCAGATAAAATAAAAATATTGTCCACAAACTATTTGTAGAAATTAATACATCTATGAAACTGGTTATTGCCAAACACATAGCACTCCTCCCCATTGTGGCAACACCAAATTAGCTTAGGTGTTGGCACATGTGGTGCCCGTGGCCACACATTTCTGCTGGTATAAATCATCTTCAAACAAGAAAATATTATTCTCTAGGACACATTTCATCAGGGTACATGACAATTCTATCTTTCTATGATCATACTCACTTTTATTCCTAGAAACGTTGCCAGTGTTTCTAAACCATAAGTATTTGGTATTACAGTGAATAGATTTTTTTATATCCATCATCACCATAATCAACCACCATGGTTGCTGTCCCTTTTATACAGACCTAAAACTCAAAGGAAATGTTGTGAATCCTTCAGTACAGCTAATGCTAACCCAAGTAACCCCTTTAGATTGCTCTCAACATATACGGATACCAGTTTTGTTATCCAGCCAGCTCCAGTCACAATAGGATACACGGGTGCGTCAATACAATTTTTGTGCACTTTGGGTAAACATTTAAAAATGGGGATGATAGGATGCATAACATTCAAATAGTTGAAAAGCTCTTCAGTTATTAAGCAACCCTCCTTCATTGCACATAGCATAAGCCTTAGTCTAGTTTTAATAGTTTCCATTTGTGTAATTGTAATAGATTCATATGCATCATCATTCTCTAAAAGAGCTTTAATTTTCTGGGAGTAATATGCCCTGTTCATGAGTACTATCCCTCACCCATTATCCACCAGTCTTATAACAAGTTTGGGGTCATCTTGTAAATCTTTCAGTGCCACCCTCTCTTCTTGAGTAACATTATAAAAATGACATCCAGGTTCTCTATGCAGAATGGAGATCTCTCTCACATACATTAATAAAAGTGTCTAAAACTGCCTTGTATTGAGGTACAAACACACTAGGTTTCTGAAATAGGGACATCTCAGTATCCACAGAATTTTTGTACATATTCTTTAACATTACTTCCTGCCAAACAGTTTAAAGGTCATTAGAACATCCTCTATTTTTGATTTAACAGCCAGGACAAATTGTAAACTTTTGTTCAAAGCTTTAACATGTTTCAGTCAAGCTAAAACTTGATAAATTAAAAATGACCGATACTAACGTTTAACTCTTCTCTCTTCCGAGGGATATCTCCCCCTCTTTCTCCCTCAGCTCAGAGACATCATCTCTTTCCCCTTCCATATTTCCCTCAGTTGGAGGGGTAGCAAGGGAAAAAATGTTTTAGAAACAGTATTAGAAACAGTAGTTGTTTTAGGTCTCGCTCCAGCACCTGACATTCCACGATATTCATTCTGTTGCTGTTCTTTTATAGCTGTATCTACCACTGTCATAGTCTCTCTCACAGAAGTGTGAGAATTTCTAGAGTGAGCTGGAATCTCACTATGCAACTCAGTTTGTGAGTTGTTTTCTATACGCTCATTCATACATGCAGATGTTTATCTCCTTGCTCATTCAAATACAGGCTTTTTCCATGCAAATACTTCCCCTTTGCAAAAATCAGCATAGTCTCTTTGTAGTTTTTTCAGCTTTTGTTGCTCTATCTTATTATCAAAACAGACACTTTTAAATAACTGTCATTAATTTTATCAACATGAAAATCAGTAGTAAATGTACTTTCCATGTCCTGTTGTTTCCACTCAATATAATCAATCAACTTTTGTTCCCTTGGTTGAAAATACTTAATCAGGAGCTTCATGTACCCAAAACTTGTCTCTAGGTTAAGCTTCTGCCATTCCTTCAGTAGATTTGGATGTACTTGGCCCTGTGTTGGCATAACCAAAATCTGTAGACCTCTGCAAATGATCCTGTAGTGAAGGCATTCCTCCAGATGGAGGTGTTGCCACTGAAGTCTCTTTAAATCAAACAGGCTGTTCTCAAGGTCTCTAATACTACGTATAAAGACACTATAATCCAAGAACTCTTCAGGGTTATGGTTAGTTTTAGTATTTAAGTCAAGGCAGAACAGGGCAGTTACATTAAGATGTAGTGAGCTCTTATTCATGCCCTTCTTGGCCATGCACTGGGAGATATTCCAACAGTTCATTGCCATTAATGTTGTTCACAAAGTCCAATCCAATGGTCTCATTCATAACATTGGTCCATGGTCAATAATCCATCTCAACTGCTGTGCCAGATAACTCTTCCACCATGTGTGGGTATGCTTCCAAGCAAAAAAAAACAATAGACAAAATTAGGAAGCCTCCCACTGAAGAACTGTGTAATACGAAGTATCCAATCAACAAAATAATTACCACAGTCATCACAGCCTGGGTAACAGAATGTGCGACACCAGTAAAATGGAAGATTTTTTTTATTGAATAAGCACTTTCAGATCATCCAATCCTTCATCAGATCCATATAAAACAAGTCATTTAAAAACATTTAAATACTAAAGCATATCCAATCAAGACTTAATTTACTGACACACCCTCTCAATCAAGATTTCACACACGCCTACTAAGCCTTCTCCCTTTCAGAACAGGTTTAACTGGTAAGTAGGCATTGAGACCTGGAGATTTGTATGCCTGTATCCTACATATCAAGCACATTTCTGCTTTCTCTACTAAATTGTTAACATCATCCCCATCTCTTGTTGTTACCTATGCTCTGTATCACCCTAAAATAAAAAAAAATGTCCTTCATTCTTTTTAATATGATTAAAAAAGTTTTTTTTTTTTTAAATCCTGCTGCCTAATGTCACTCAAATGTTTGGACACCCTCTCCTTTAGTTGTCTCATGGTTTTACACACATAAAAGGAGTCACAGAGACCACATGTCGCTATATAGGCTATGATCATACTGGTACAATCTGCATACCCATCAAAGTAATCTTCTTTCTTCAGTTGTGTATGTAAAAATACATTTCCTTTGTAGACAAGTACATCTGCGACATGGGAGGGCGCCTTTTCTTTGTGAAACTACAGCGTGAGAGTTCCCATTTTTATCACATAAAAGCTGCTTAAGATTGTGATTATTTCTAAAGGCGATGTAAGGACAATTCCTTAGAGCTTCCAGACTCCATGCCCAAGGGAAGGAGTTTATTGAAGCGGTTGACATTATGGGGAATAAGTTTTTGAGCAGAGGGTACAAACAAGGTGAAGTGACCGATGCACAGAGACAAGTACAGTATTTAAGAGATGATGTAGGGAAACCGTATTTATATAGGCAGACTCACATGGAAGAGGTTCCATATAGGGAGGATGGTAAGGATCTTAGAACGATCCTTACATATTCGAGTGACATCAAGAGGATCTGTAATGTGATTAGGAACAACTGGAAGATTCTGATGTCAGATGAGGAGATGAAAGGGATTGTAGGGGAATTACCTTGCTTCACCTTTAGAAACAATTGCAATCTTAAGTAGCTTTTATGTGATAAAAGTGGGAACGCTCACTCTGTAGTTTCTCAAAGAAAAGGCACCCTCCCATGTCGCAGATGTACTTGTTGTAAATTTATTTCCAAAGGAAATGTATTTTTACATACACAACAGAAGTAAGAATATTACTTTGATAGGTATGCAGATTGCACCTGTAGGAGCATAGTCTATATGGCTACATGTGGTCTCTGTGACTCCTTTTATGTGGGTAAAACCACGAGACAACTAAAGGAGAGGGTGTCCAAACATTTGAGTGACATTAAGCAGCAGGATGCAAAAAAAAAACTTTTTAAGCATATTAAAGAGAATGAAGGACATTCTTTTTATTTTAGGGTGATACAGAGCATAGGTAACAACAAGAGAGGGGGAGATGTTAATTTAGTAGAGAAAGCAGAAATGTGCTGGATATGTAGGCTGCAGTCATATAAATCTCCAGGTCTTAATACCTACTTACCAATTAAACCTGCACTGAAAGGGAGAATGCTTAGGAGGTGTGTTTGAAATCTTGATTGAGAGGGCATGCCAGTAAATTAAGTCTTGATTGGATATGCCTTAGTATTTAAATGTTTTTAACTGACTTGTTTTATATGGATCTGATGAAGGATCGGGTGAGCCAAAAGCGTTTATCCCAATAAAGTAAATTTTCCATTTTACTGGTGTCGTACATTCCATTATCCTGGCTGTGGTGACATGGTGACTCTGGTAATTATTTTGTTGATATTATATATATATATATATATATATATATATATATATATATATATATATATATATATATATGGGTTCCTATTATTTCATCGAACTTGAAACTGTGAAATTTGAAAACATCGAACATTCACATAAGCGATTTCTTTCCTTTGCTTTTTCCACTCTGTAGTGTGATCTAGGAGTCGGTATATTTAGTTAGGAAGGATGTGGGGGGCACAGTTTTTAGGGCAAGCAATTTCTTTCCAAGGGAAAGAAATCACTTATGTGGAGGTTTGATATTTTGAAAGTTCACAGTTTTAGGTTCTATACATTAACATGAACCTCTCTGCATCGACTTCTCTCTGGTTCTCTAGTTATCTTACCAATAGACAACAATCCATTAGATGGACGACCACCTGCTCTTCTTTCCTACATATTCAAACAGGTATATCCCAAGGATCCATCCTAGGTCTCCTTCTCTTTAATATCCTTACTAACAATAAATGCTCCACCTGCTCTTCTCTTATCCAGTACACTGCTGATTCTACTCATTATCCTCTCTGACAACCTTGCTGACCTCTGCCTCACCCAAAGTTCTTTTAATACCATTAAACACTGGTTAATCAACAACCAACTCATCCTTAATCCAAAGAAAACTAAGCTTCTTATTTCTCTTCCAAAATCTATGCCCAAACATAAAACTTCCTTCAGTCTCCCTTCCCTAGGCTACCATGCCAAACTTCTAGACGTCACTGTTACCAATCTACTTAAATTTGACCTTCATATCCAACAATCCATCAAAAACACCAATCAGAAACTTGGTTTACTGCATAGAAATAAAAAAATTCTTATCTATCTCTTCTAGGACTTCACCAGCTAAAGCCTACATCCTCTCCTGCCTACTATATGCTTCCCCTATATTTACCCACCTCCAGGTAAATCTATTAACTACACTTCAACAAACATATAACCAAAGAGCAAGATTTGCCTGTAATTTTCCTTACAAATCCCACCATTGCCTCGCCCTAAACCAACTACAATGGCTCAATTTCCCTCAACTACCCCTACTTTCTCAGCTGCTGATGATGACACATTCTGCTGTACAAACCCACCAACTGTCCCTCCCTTTCTACCCTCTGATCCCTCACGATCCTTTTGTAGCAGTGATTAACTACTACTTGACACCTATAGGCCTAACAAAACAATAGGCAGATTACTTTATAAATGCTCTTTATCCCAAGTCTGGAACAAACTCCCAACCAGCATATGTTCCATTCAATCCTTATTTCTTTTTAAAGAGAACTAAAGAACTACCTTGCTAATTCGCCCTACTGTACCTGTTATCACCCAACGTAACACAAACGTAACCAGTTGCCAGTTGTCAGATGATAACAGTTTCTCCCCTCTTCATTTAATACAACTTTCTCATACACTAGTACCACAGACCCTCAGTTCTCCCACTAAGCAATGGTATACTGACGTATCATATTTCTCTTCCTTACCAACTCCACTCCCCTTCCCCCTCTCGTACTCTACTCCCCTAACTCTCCTCCCCACCCCTCTACTTCCTATCCTTCCTTTTACTACTCCTTTTTTTCTCCCTCTCTACTGACTTTGGTTCACAGATTAATGATACTTAAGTGCTTTGTCTCTGATGCCAAGGCTCAACTTCCTTCTACTTACCAGGTTTTTGTTTATGCTGAATATTTGTTATTTTTTTCTCCACTGTCACATGATTGCATATTGACTTTGTGCCTATTCGTATCGTGAATGTACATTGTTATTTAAACAGATCCACCTAACTTGTTATGTAAACTTTGTATTGTTATTGTTATTGTATTGATACTTTTTTGTTGTGGAGCTTTTCTCCTTGGGTGTCCACTGAAAATGGGGCACCAGCCCAGTGGACTAACCTGGTTAACAAAAGGCAAATACATAAATAAATAAATAATATGAGTATGCAAATACAGAGGTGTTTTGTTAAACAGGCCTCCCTACTGCAAAAGCATAATATGTTTAAGGCATAGGTGATAGGGGCCATGTGATATGCAGACAAGGGGCATTGAATCCATGATTAGCTTATTTGCATACCAATGATGAAAATGCCCCTGGGCTCACACCAGGAAGCAGCAATTTAACAGAATGATCTGGAGATGCAAAGGAAAAGGGAAACTTTTCATTTTGGTGTCAGGGACATGATTGTACATATATGGGCAGACTACTGAAGAGATTATTGAGAAATGTTTCAATTGGTGTTAAGGATGCGCTTGTGCATATATGGACAGACTACTGAAGGGGTTGTTGGGAAAAACATTTCATTTGATGACAGTGAAGTGCTTATGCATAGATGGGCAGACTATTTAAGGGATCATTGGGGTAAATGTTTCATTTGTTGAAGGGGATGTACTTGTGCATACATGGGCAAACTACTGAAGGAATCAGTCAGGGTAATGTTTCATTTTGGTATTTTGGTGTTTGGATGTACTGCTGAAGGGATAAGTGGGGGATGTGTTTAATTTTCATACATGTTTATACTCGGGCATACTACTGAAGAGATCACTTGGGGAAATGTTTTATTTTGGTGCTTGTGCATGCTTGGACATACAAATGAAGTGATTACTGGGAAAAATAATGTATTTTGAATTATTTTAGTGCTTGTACATATTTAACAAGCTACTGAAAGGGTTGCTGGGGGAAATAATTTGTGTGTCATGTACCAACTCCTTAGCTCATCACTTTCTGGAATTCATAAACTTCAAGCCTTGGATCAACTTATCCAAAACCCCACAAGGGGCAACAATATCCTAGACCTAGTCATTACCAACATGAGTGACTGGTGTTCCACACCTGAAGTCAACTCCTCGTTGGTCCGATTTTACCATAAGCTAATCACCCTTGATATCCACATCCCACCCCCACTCCCCATTAAAGAAACCACAGTAAAAAAATTCTCCAAAGCCAACTTCATGCTTCTTAAGACAGATGTGGTGAACTTCATGACACCCATGCAAATGGACAATACAGTTACAACTGCTGAATCCCACACAAATACACTGTATAAGCACTTACATGAGTGCATGGATCGTGCTATCCCAAACAGAACCAAGATGCTATCCTCCAAAAAAAGGAAGCCAATCTGGTGGTCCCCTGCCATAAACAAACTGTACAACAGAAGGAAGAAACTGTTGCAAAAGAGAGTAATATCCCATGAGTGGAGGAGCTCCTTGGTCAGCCTCAGTAAGAAGCTGAAATCCCTTATAAGATCCTTCAAAGCTAGCTACAAAAACAAAATTGCCAATAATTCCAAGGACAACCACAAAGCATTCTATAGCTATGTCAAGAATCTCGATGGCAACACCCAGATCTGCTCTGAGTTACAGCACAAAGGCAAGAAAATTACAGAACCAACTGATATTGCCAACATCCTGGCAGATAGGTTCAGTGCTAACTTTACCTGCTCTCACCCTCTAAAGGGCCCATATCTATACAGGAAGAATGCAGAGTCCTTGTAATAACAACTACGCAGTTAAAAGCTGCACTCTCTAAAGCCAAAAACACAGCATCCATGGGACCGGACAACATCCAAGGCTGTGTTTTACACGAACTTCAGAACGAACTGGCTCCCCACTTAAGCACCATGTTCAATAATAGCCTCACATCAGGCTTTGTGCCCACTGAATGGCGCACAGCAACAGTTATCCCACTCCACAAAGAGGGAGCCACCGCTGATCCTGGGAACTATCGACCTATTAGCCTGATGAGCCTGGTCTGCAAGGCCATGGAACGTATCATCATGGAACTCATAAACAACGACATTGGTAATCTCCAACTCTGGATCCCACCCATTTCGGGTTTGTGAAAGGTAGAGCATGCCTCCTGAACCTGATCAACTTCTTTAAGGCAGTCACTAAAGCCGTAGATGAGGGTAACGTGGTTCACACAGCCTATCTTGACCTCGCCAAGGATTTCGACACCATCCCCTATTCTGGAATTATAGCTAAACTCACTAAACTAGGTATAAATCCCTATGTCACAAGATGGGTTGCCAACTGGCTTACTGACAGAACCCACACTGTAAAAGTTGCAGACTCCAAATCTGACCTCAAAGCAGTGACAAGTGGAGTACCACAGGGTTCCGTCCTGGGACCTCTCCTGTTTGCTATCTACTTCTCTGAAGTACAGACTAACACAGAAGGCCTCTGGCTAATGAAGTTCACAGATAACTGCAAACTAGGAGCCATAGTCAAGTCCCCAAATGATGTGGACATCCTACAGAAGGGCCTCGCTGAGACAGATGCCTGGCGTCAGAGCCATGGTCTTAAGCTCAATGCCAAAAAGTGCAGTGTTATCCCCTTTGGTAAAAACTCTGCACCCATGAACTACAACATAGGCAGCAATCTACTTAACACTGAATGCGTGATAAGAGACCTTGGGACCCAGGTGGACAGTAGTCTCTCCTTTGATAGTCACATCACCACAGTAGTCAGGAAGTCCTTCTATGTGTCACACCTCATAATAAAAGGGTTCTCATCCAGGAAAAAAGAGGTCATTGTCCCCCTCTACTCGACACTCATCAGACCCATTATAGAGTACAACGCCCCTTTTGGAATGTACCTCACAAGACATCTGCAGCAGCTGGAAAGGCCACAGAAGTACCTCATAAAGAGGATTACTGGCCTCCAACAAATGCCCTACACTGACCACTTCAAAAAGCTCCAGCTTTACTCCATAGCATATCGCCTACTCTGAGGTGATCTCTGCCTAACATATAAAGCTATGTCAAACCCAGAGCTGTCGGACATGCTACACCTAAAGAAATCCCAATCCCTCTGAGCTGCATGATCTAGGGACCTAAACCTTGTCACCACAATAAACAGGACATGCTGGAGGGATAGGTTCCTGTCCCAGAGACTTCCCATCCTCTGGAACAGGCTACCCATCTATGTCAAGCAAAGTTCTTCATTAGCACTCTTTAAAAAAAATCTTGATGAGTGGATGGGAAATAGGAAATACACCCTGGGGATCTCTTCTGTGTCTCTGCTCAATGGTGGCACAGGAAAATAACTTTCTTGGGTGGCATAAGACAAGGAACCTTGTTGGCTAGGCTTATGTAGGCCCTTGGGTCGATAGCCTAGTACCTACCTATGAACCTATGAAGTTCTTGTGCATATTTAAACAAAACACTGATGGGGTGGCTGGGGGCAAGCTCATAGACTGCTAAGACATAAAAAGTGAAGCATCACTTCTAACAAGGGATGTGTGTACCACATGGATACTGGACTATGAATTGCAAGAACACCTCATTAGCATACATTGGTTTACAACATGTTTTATCTGCATCACCTTAAACTTGGACTATTTGCATTAGCTTAAGTGGCCTCTATGAAGCTCTCCTTTGCTACTCTCATTTGTAAACATCAGGGATACCTCTACTGAATTTGCACAAATATCAATGAATACTGGCCTAAGACTTTCAAATATATTTTATCAGATCTATATAAGATTGTCTTAACTTAGAAAGAAGAATTAAACAGAAAATCTTGGGGATTTATTCTACAACATGAGTTAGAAAACAGACTATAACAGAAATCTTTTACTGAAATATGTAGGCAAGACAACATAACTACATGTTGGAAGCTATACATTTGTAAATGTAAAATAACACTGAGCATTTTATGGTCTAGATAAAGTATTTAAAATAAATAAAAATAAAAATAATTTGACTTAGAGATGTAATATGATAAGAAAAATAAATGTGAATTGCAACCATACTATTTTTGACTGTATTATTTTTTTAAGGATTTGTTTGGGAAACATAAATTATTTTGCACAGATTTTATGAAGTGATACTGTTAATATAAAAAGGACATTTTTTTTACTTAATATTCCCTTTCCAGGTAACACTTAAACAGATGAACACCTAATACCTTGGATCATCTAAACAATTGCAAGGAGATAGTGACAAGAAAACGGAAACAGAATTCTTCCCAATTTTCAGAGTTTCTTATTCTTCTAGAACAAGTTATAAGAAATGAATGGGCAGCTACAAAATTCAAAGCAGCTAAAGTGACATATGATTGTTCTTACTGGTCCAAAGTGTCAACTATTGGAATTAATTAGCAATGAAATCACCACAACATGAACTGAGATATATAATCAACATCTTTTGACACGTGTATACATAATTTGATTTGTTTTGCAGACGGCTACTATAAATATTCTATATAGTTTTAGTATGTTGGTTGTCCAATGTCTTCCTTGTTTTTTTTCTTTTTTTTTTAAATGTTGCGAAATTTTCTCAAAGTTGGATTATATGAACTGTATAATTAATGTATTCTTTTTGCAACCAATAAATATTTGCAAGAAAAAAATATTTTATTTTGAAAACTCATCCTTGTGACATTTTTATAAACATTTCTTAAAAACGTTTCACATATCATACAACTTTATTCACATGGAATAATGTTTATTTCTTGGAATAGTGGTGTGATTTGTTTTGATATATTTTCACCTAGAGCAGTACCCAGTGTTCAGACTTTAACCAATCCCTAATTGCAAGTATAGAAACATCTACCATATATTATTCATTCTATAAAGTATCACTTTGTAGGGAATGCCAATGGTAACACATCAAAGTGGCAGATGAAAATTAGGGTACCATTTGTGAGGTCATATATTTAGTATCAAATGTTCAGCCCACATTACTTTCACAGATTATTTCTATGTAGATAATGTTCTTATTGTTAAACAAATTCACATGTGTAAACAAATTAGAACTCTGATCATGACAACAGTATGAGTTTCAAAAAAAATGTAGTGCTTCCTGACAGTACTTTTTAATTTTTTCCAAATGAAATTAATTTAAAGAAGGACATATCCAGGCTGTTACTTTAAAGGTAAATAGTTGTCATCTCAGGAAGCATGTATTCTTCACATGTGTGGGGCATAATCCCGCTCTTTGTAGTCCATTTTGAATATCAGTAATGTAACTGCAACAAATACCATAATTCTTGATGATTGCTATGGTAATGTTTGAATATAATAAAACAAATAAAATGTAATCTGTATGAACGGTCTCTGCATGAGCAACACCATGATACAAGCATTACATAATTAAACATTTTAAGAGTTACTGCTTTAGCTCTTGTTCATTTAAAGAAGATATTTGCAGAAAGTTTGAAAAATTGTCATTTATTTATTTATTTTCCAAACTAAAATGAACTTTACTTTTTTAGGCAAATAATTAAAACAATGTCCAATATCTACATAGCATAGAGTAGATTAAAATAAATATATTGAAACTTGCTGCAATATACACTCAAATCTGAGGTAATAAATATGTTACTATTTCAAGTTATATTGTCAATTAGTTGTAGAACTTTGGTCCAGAGATGAAAAGCAGCAGTGGTGTTAGATGACTATAATCTTAAAATATCATACTCATTTGGAATCATTTCTGTTGGGAGACTCAGAATCATTAAATTGGTATGACTCATACCTCTTCCATTTTCTTGTAATTATCTCCTTGCTATAGCCAAAATAGTCCACAAAATATAAGATTGGTCTTTGTTTTCTCTTTCTGGAATTGGAATATTAACCATCTCCATAATAATTAACAAAGATAAATTGTCAAACCATGTAAAAAGTATTAATGCTTCCAATATTCTTTTCCTAATAAACACTCAAATAAAGTATGCTTCCAGTCAGCTCTAATATTTAGATTGTACTTCAAAAATACATTTTATATTCTTTAGACATCTTTTACATTATACTAGGAGTAATAAATGCTCTGGGCAAGCATTTTCAAGTGTGACTTGTTGTTCTCTGCCTGACTATTGCTGGTCTCTGTCTGCATTTGATTTTTTCTCACCCACCCCACTCCTGTTGTGCTTTTAAACCTAATGGCTTTTAGTTGCCACCCCCACTACTATAAATCTAACTTTGGAAACTCCTTCCAATCTCATGTCATCAGCTGATTTGACTGAACACTGACAGATCAACTGGTAAGGCCCTCCCTCTTAGTCTCTTAAACTTGAATTATCTTCTGTTTCCTACCTTCCCTCTTATTAAAAATTGCATCATTTTCAGCTGTTTTTATTGTATTTATGCTTCTTCCTACTTTATTTAACACTTTGCTGAACATTCTTAAAATGTTCAGTTGCATTTAATCTGCTGCATTTATTACAACTTGCTAGTAGGCTGATTAAATTGTAACTGTTATTCTAAGTCTCTTAGTTCTGATTTAAGCACTTGGGCTACAAACCAGATATTTTACATAAGAATGGTCTGTGGTCTACACCCTTTTGGCAGGAGGGGTAGCTTACATGTTTCTGAGTAGGAAATTGCTAGTTGAAGACTTATTGTGTCTGTTATTTTAAATGTGTCTTACTTATAGTTTAAGCACTTCAGCTCCAAACCAGTTACTGAACATTAAGAAGGTCTGTGATCTACATTCTTGTGGGAGGAAAGAGTAGCCTCCACCCTCCTGAGATGGGAATTGCTGGTGAAGGCTAATTGTGACTGTTATAAACTCAAAACCAACCATAGAGCATACTAAATTATTTAATAAAGCAAAAACTGCCCAAAAACTAAAAAAAAGCCATACGTACAACTATAAGTTTAGTGCGTGCTTTCATTCATTTTAATATGTGAACTTCAGAATGGATTGACAACCATTAATGCAGTATATACAGTAAGAACAATTAAGATAATAAACCAATAAAAATGAAGCAATGTAATTAGACACAACCACTATCAAATAAAAACACACCCCAAAATAAATGAATGGGCAGACACTTAATTAAAATAACCTATCTTTCAACATACACTTAATATTAATAAGGCTGTTAAGTTCTGGGAAATTGCCAGTCAATAAATGCGATATAACTGGTGAAAAATGAGTGTCCGGTTCCAAGGAAAGAGACATAAAATACCAAAACTGTTGTTTATTAGTACATCAGGTTTGATGTACTAATAAATGACAGTTTTGGTATTTTCTGTCTCTTTCCTTGGAACCGGACACTCATTTTTTACCAGTTATATCGCATTTATTGACTGGCAATTGTTGAGTTTGACTGGTGTAGTACTTTTTTGAAGTTCTGGGAAATGGTCAGCCCTTAGGAGAATTTGCCATTTTAATTCTTTAATTTCTAATGCAGTATTAAAATTATCAGCAAATAAAATATGGTCCACATAATCCAATACAAAAAATAAGAATTTCCTGAAATTGGAATATTCACTAGCATGCTTGGCTAAGGCATTTAAATCATCTCCCTTTGTAATGGCAACACAGTGCTCATAAATCCTTTTATATAATGATTTAGCTGTTTTGCCCATATAGTAGCAATCACAGTTTGAGCAAGAAGACAAATACACCACTCCAGTACTCTTACAATTAAATATTTTCTTACTGTAAACAGTTTTATCTAAATGTTTAAAATAAATACTATTTGCAGAATTAATAAATCTGAATTGCATACAATTGTGACAGGCAAAGGTACCATAAGGTCCCTGAACACAAGATACATTCACACAATCTTCAAATTCAAGTAAGAATTTAATGCTAGAAACTATTTTTATAAATAAATTGTGGGTGATCACCCACTAAACTAGTTCTGCATTTCCTAGAATAATCGCCCAATTATTAATCATAATGTTTTTGATTTCATAAGAATCAACACAAATAGGTACTGGAAATGCAAACTTCAAAGTACCATTTGTAGTGGAGCCATTCTCTTTACATATAAACCTACTGACTAAAATAGGGGGAAATGTATTCTTCCTACTAACCATAACTTCATCTCTCACTTTTATTAATTTATCCCAAGGATACCCTCTGTGTGAGAACATATTCAAAAGTCTGTTGGTTTCATTTACAAACTCACAATCAGAAATGATGAGTCTACTAAGATGAATTATTTGCCCTCGGACAATATTATTTTTCATAAATTGTGGGTGCATACTGTTATAATGCAAGCAATTATTTGAAAATGTCTCTTTCCATTAAATAGTACTAGAAAACATTTTATTCAAGGTGCCTATCTAAATTCTTACACCTAAAAAGTTAACATTTGTTCCAACTCCATTAAGGTTAAATACAAGTCCTTCTCCCTTAAGATTTATTTCATCAACAGATAAGGCTAAATTATGCTTTGTCTCTGTCCAAATGAAAAATAAATCATCTCTATATCCCCAAGGACACATATTTAAAATGTTCTGATTTAGACAACACAGTCAGTTCCCACCAACAAAGAAAAGGAATGGCAAATGCTGGTGCTATTTTGCATCCATTGCAACACCACATTTCTGCTGATATATTTTACCAACAAAAAGAAAAAAAATATTAGTTAACACTAAATTTATAAGTAAACAAAATATATTAATTTTAGTAACATCAAAATTTGTGCAATGTTCCATAAAATTATTAATGAAATAAATACATTTTGCTTGGATAATGGAAGTGTATAGAGAAGCAATGTCAGTTGTAAATAATAAATCCTCCTTTCCTGTGAAGGTATAGTTTTTAAGATGTCCAAAAACACCCAAGAATCTTTAGGAAAGTAATCGGTTTACCATGTTAGAGGATTTAGAATGCTATCTAGGTAGTATGCTAAGGTTACTGCTTTACCCTTCTTGGCTGGAGCAATGGATCTAAATGGAGGATTAAAAACATCTGTATGTATCTTAGGGATTCCACCAAACCAGTTTAGATGTGTGTCCGAATAGCCTTAAGCTAATTGAACCAGCAGGACAAGCTCTGAGCTTAACATAGATCTTAAGAGATTTTTATTTTTTCAAAATGATGCAAAAGATTTTCCTGTACAACCAAAAAAAATTGACACAGTGACTCTTGGGTCATCTTCTACAAATGAGATTCTTCTTATATAAGAAGTGTACTCACCTAACTTCTAAAATGATTGCACAATAAAGCAGAATCTCATTTGAAGAAGATCCAAAAGTCATTGTGTCATTTTTTGATTGCACAGGGGAATCTTTTACAATATTTTGAAAAATAAAAATCTCTTAAGATCTATTAACTTAAAGCTATTCAGACACACATCTAAATTGGTTTGGTGATATCAGTACAATATACATTCAAGGCAGAGCCTTCGGGTAGTGCTCTGATCACAGGAGCTTCCAGGTGCTAGGCCAAAAAGAAATTATCTCTGGGATTCCAAATAAAATACCTAACTGTGGTTCCTCCACCAAAAGAAACTCAAAAGTGGTCAAATCTATGTAACCTTGATTTAACAATTCTAATAATGAGCTATCAATCTTAAGAAAAGTTTTTCTAACAAAATCTTTACTAAGGAATAATTATGTTTGTGCAGCGGATTAACAAGGAGGAAGTAAGGATAGCTATGAAGAGGATGAAGAACGTAAAGGCTGTTGGTCCAGATGACATACCTGTGGAAGCATGGAGGTGTTTAGGTGAAATGGCAGTGGAGTTTTTAACTAGATTGTTTAATGAAATCTTGGAAAGTGAGAGGATGCCTGAGGAATGGAGAAAAGGTGTTTTGGTACCGATTTTTAAGAATAAGGGTGATGTGCAGAGCTGTAGTAACTACAGAGGGATTAAACTGATCAGTCACAGCATGAAGTTATTGGAAAGAGTAGTGGAAGCTAGGTTAAGATGGGAGGTGATGATTAGTGATCAGCAGTATGGTTTCATGCCAGGAAAGAGCACTACAGATGCGATGTTTGCTCTGAGAGTGTTGATGGAGAAGTACAGAGAAGGTCAGAAGGAGTTGCATTGTGTCTTTGTGGATTTAAAGAAAGCATATGACAGGGTGCCTAGAGAGGAGTTGTGGTATTGTATGAGGAAGTCAGGAGTGTCAGAGAAGTATGTAAGAGTGGTACAGGATATGTACGAGGATAGTGTGACAGCGGTGAGGTCTGCGGTGGGAGTGATGGATGTGTTTAATGTGGAGGTGGGATTACATCAAGGATCAGCTCTGAGCCCTTTCTTATTTCCAATGGTGATGGACAGGTTGATAGATGAGATCAGACAGGAGTCCCTGTGGACTATGATGTTTGCAGATGACATTGTGATCTGTAGTGAGAGTAGGGAACAGGTGGAGGAGACCCTGGAGAGGTGGAGATATGCTCTAGAGAGAAGAGGAATGAAGGTCAGCAGGACTAAGACAGAATATATGTGTGTGAATGAGAGGAAGGATAGAGGAATGGTGAGGATGCAGGGAGTAGAGGTGGTGAAGGTGAATGAGTTTAAGTACTTGGGATCAGCAGTTCAGAGTAATGGAGAGTGTGGAAGAGAGGTGAAGAAGAGAGTACAGGCAGGATGGAGTGGGTGGAGAAGTGTGTCAGGAGTAATTTGTGACAGACAAGTACCAGTAAGAGTGAAAGGGAAGGTCTACAAGAGGGTAGTGAGACCAGCTATGTTATACGGGTTGGAGACAGTGGCATTGACAAAAAGGCAGGAGTCAGAGCTTGACGTGGCAGAGTAGAAGATGTTAAAATTTGCACTGGGTGTGACGAGGATGGACAGGATTAGGAATAAGTATATTAGAGGGTCAGCCCAGGTTGGACGGCTTGGAGACAAAGCCAGAGAGGCGAGATTACATTGGTTTGGACATGTGCTGAGGAGGGATGCAGAGTATATTGGGAAAAAGATGCTAAGGATGAAGCTGCCAGGTAACAGGAAAAGAGGAAGGCCTAAGATAAGGTTTATGGATGTGGTGAGAGAGGATATGCAGGTGGTTGGTGTGACAGAGCAAGATGCAGAGGACAGGAAGAAATGGAAACAGTTGATCTGCTGTGGCGACCGCTAACGGGAGCAGCCAAAAGAAGAAGAATTATGTTTGTGGCATAATAATTTATTCATACCATCCTTATATGTCTGGTTGTTCATCGCAACCAGACCGTTACATTTGTCTGCCTTCATACAGCGATACTCTTTACATTCTCTTAGTGAATTTAAAGCCTCAACTTCCTTCTTATTTAAGTTACAAAACTTTTTTGAGGTTTCTTTTTCACAAGAGTTCACATTGCCTGCTCACAAAGATTAGAAAAAATATCCAGGTTTTCAAGACTCTTGAGTTAGCTATGCTAGGCTTCTTAAAAGAACTGGTTTCACCAAAACACATATCAATTCCATCCAAAAATTACTTACAATTTATTTTCCTAACATAAAGTTTTACATCTACAACTATTTATTATTTATGTATTTAATTATTGACATTTGTTGACCAGTAAAGTCCACAGGGCCCAACAACCTATTTTCAGTGGAGGCCGGTGAGAAAAGTTCGATACAATCACAGAAATTTTTACATAACAACTAAATAAACTAAATCAGTAATATTAGCTCTCCTGCATGGAATATAAGAAAAGCCTTTTTCCAACACACTAGTCAGATCAAAACTTAATTTTATTAATTCACTCAGGTTGTACAGTTGCACAAAGGTATTACTTCCTTTGCCCCTTTCCCCTGTTCTTGATCCCATTATTTTTGCCACTCCTACCCCACCCATTGTCACATTCATGGGGGGAGTATGCAATTGGAAAGCGGAACCTGCAATATTAGATTTGTCAACAGAATTTACAGTCGAAACAAAATTATTTTCAGTGCAAGCTACAACAGCATTAACATTCCAAGGAGAAAATTCTTGAGAATCATTTATATTAACAAAAATGTCTATAGTCCCGGTGTCCAAAGAAGAAGATTTTGAATGATCTTCTTTAAAAATATTTTTGATTATTGGCATAAGCCAAAGAGTCTCTAGTCAGCTTGTTACACTTTCTTTTAATCAAAGTGGCAATGTGCCATTGCAATTTAGGACCAATACCATCATGTAAGGACATAAAAGAAAGAAAATTCGGGTAATTTACCACCACGCTATTAAGATCTAAGAATTGGGTTCTTAAAATTACCCACTTTTTCTTCATTAAACTTAATCAACAGTTTTAAAACGCCAACACCAGTATTATTATACAAGGAAACAAGTGCATTGTAAATCCAGTCTTTAGTACATATAATATTTGGAAAACAATAACACCTTAAACCTAATGGTACTTGCTTTACGTCAACACAGATTTTTAAATAAAAAATATCTTACTCAACCAACCATAATTTAAAAAGTTTCTTTTCCAGTTCAAATATATTTGACTTACAGTTACTAGCGTCTCCTTGAGTAAAAACTGGTCCGCATTACACAATGTTAGAACTGTTTGCTCTTAAAAAGTGAGACATTAATAAAATCATCCATTGAATGATTGCTAAAGCCTTCCATTAATGTAGAATCACTTTTCACTAATAGCAATGTCACTACCTCCAAATGCCGTACGTGTCCCAGCAGCAGTGCCATTTAGAGAAGCAACCTGACTTAAAAGACATTGGGCTTTCCTTATAATAGTAGCTAGGGTCTGTGTAACAGTAGCATGTTCCTCTGGTAAGCTGTGAATGCTTACATTAAGATTGTCATCTGACTTGCTGGAATCCAGCCGAAGAGTGGTGGTAGCATGTTTCATCCCTCCACTAGTAGATGGCTGTGCAACCATCTGAGAGCAAAATTGGTAACTTGTCACTAAATCAACTCAAAACTAACCACAAAGCACACTAAATGTCTTAATAAAACAAAAACTGCCCAAAATATGCAGAGAAAACACACCGTACAACTATAAGTTTACTGCTTTCATTCATTTTAATATACAAACTTCTTTAGAACCATTAACAATGCAGTAGATATCATAAGAACTAAGGCGGTCAGAATAAAAACAGTTTTAATCCACACAGTAAGTGCTTTCAAACACAAGGCTCTTTGTCAGACTGAATAAAAAAGCATCATACAATTCAAGTTAATATACTATTACACAACCAATAGAAACAATGTATTAATCATCTAGGTAAATCTCTAGATTTCATGACCGGCCTTAAAGAGACCCTGTCATTTAATCCTGGCTTCCTATCTGCACACAAATTTCAAATCCAATATAGTTCTCTTTCTTCAGTAAAACTGACAAAATCACCACCTCTTAGTCCCTTGTACACACTTTCTACCACCTTAAACTTAAAGTGGTGAGAGGAACCTGATTCAAAAACATGCTTAGCAAGGGCATTTGTTGAATCAGCCCTTTTTATAGTGAATTTGTGCTCATGAATACATTCATAGAGCATTCTATTTGACTCTAAGTAGAAACTCTCACATGCTATGCATGTAGCTAGATAAATAATATTTCTAGTCATACAGTGTGCATGGAGATTAAACACAAACTTCTGTTCAGATATAGGGTGTATAAATACATTAGCTGTATCAATAGAGGGACAGTGTCTACAATTCCCACAAGGTAAAGTGCCAATGATCTCATCTTTAGCAGCCAGCTCTGTATGCATCAACTTAGAATCTCTATAGTATAGCCTACATTTAAGAGTTTTCTTATTTTTATAAGTACAATTGGATTTAACACCCACTATGTCTCTAATCCTGTCATCTGTAGTTAAGTTGCCCCAATTTGCATCAACTACATGTCTAACCCTCCTAAAATCACTGGCATAGGGTAGAACCAATGGCATAGTGCAGTGGCGGCTGGTGGCTTCAAATCAATGGGGGCTGCAGGAGACAGATGAATGGGTGGGGCCAATGGGAGGGGGTGTGCCCAACTAGAAATGGGTGGGGTTATGCTCAAAACTGCAAAAACCGGGACTATAATTAAATATGCTGCCCTGGGTGCCAAACCATCATTATGAGAGTCTAATCAAGACAAAATGAAGTGTAGAAGAAAAAAAATATTTCAATGCATTGGGTACATGACAGCTTACTTAATATCTAGATGGAAACAAAAAGGTTGTGAGGCATGAAAAAATAAACTACTTTTTAAATACATTACTGGAATGCCAGTCAAAATCAAGTATAAAAAAACAAGCAGCACTCAACTCAAACCACTTCTCCTTGCACTGCAGTTCTAATTATAATTTATATTCAGCTTTATAAAAGTACCAAGTAACATGCTGAAAGTAGCAATCTCTGTGATACCCCCACTTGTAAAAATTTTACTTATCCAAAAAAGACCTGCTGCCTAACAACAACTATCCACTTGTTTCATGGGGAAAACATGATCAAAGTATAAAATGAACAGCAAACAAGAAACAAGCTCAAGATAAATTGCTTAAAGGATTACTGCACAGGTTATGGACCACACATGATGGATTGGCATTCTGTTTAGTTTACGGGTAAAGCCTGCAAAGATGACTGCAAGTCTCCAACAAATGTAATAAGCTTCTGACAATACTGCAATCCTGTCATTTATTACAAATACTGTCATATGCATTTCCATACCTAAGGCTTATACGCAAATAGCATGATATAAATGGGACACAGAGTTGGCAGCATAATATCTAACAAACATAAATGCATAAAATTTGCAAAATATTCTCTGCTGCTACATACCTGCTTAATTAGGCCATGCCTACACAGGATCCTTTACATAGCACAACATGGCATGTCATAAATTATATCATACACACTCTTACAGGACTTGACTAGGGTGAACCACAACCAGATTAAACTTTAGGGTGGAAAAGGGGTACTTCTATCATGTGTCCAACAACCAGATACTTAAGAAGTGAAAGTTTCTATGCTTGCTGATTATTTGGTACTTTTTATTATGTGGTAAACATAACAAAAACTAGAATATGTAATTCATCTGGTAGCAGTAGCCAAAAATGTTACTGCAGCTAAGTGTCTTGCATGTTATGAAACTACTGAGATATTATGTTAAGGAAAGCTGGAAAATATTTATGTGGAAATGTTAACATGATTGTATAAGATGTTAGATAGGCCAGTTAAGTAGTTGAAATAGTTATAATATGACTGTACAAGAAAGCCAACAAGTTCTCAGTGCTTATAAAACTGAAATTATTAGGGCCTATGAAGGGCACATTTAAACAATAATAAGTAGGTATCTCACAATCAAAGAAAGCAACCATCTTCGGATGATGGAAGAAGTATATGTGAAGTAGAGGGGATTATCTAATTTAATGGCCTGTATCCAAGTGGATGTTGGCTTAAAAGAAAAAGAAGATCTTATGAGCACAAGGTGACATAAAATGAAACTATTCTATTTGCTTATTGATATTTGATTACGGGGAAAGTTTGACTGGGTAGAAACCCATTTTTAGCAGAGGCCCATGGTTATTACAAAACATTTTAAGACCAATAATTTTACAGTCTTCAAAATAAAACAAAAACATCTGCACTTTAAATAATTATAGGAAATTAGACATAATATAAAACATCAAGAATCAATACAAGTTTTATGACAATCATTTAATATTTAGAGAAATATTAGATAGTTTGTATAGAAATTAAAGGTAAGTTAGTCTAATACAATCAGGAATTGTAATATGAAGAGAGGGAAAACAGGCTTATGGAGTATTTAGAGAAAAAGGGAAGAGAATTTGATAGAAGTAAGAAAATAAGTGAACAAGGGAGAGTAAGAAGGTATAAAGAATGAAAAGGTACTTGTTCACATTTAGGGATATAGTTTATCCTGATTTTCAGCAAGAACACAGACAGATTTTTAGCTAGGAAATATAACATGGTTGGCTAAAGGGAGATGGAAAGAAGAATTATTTCACTAAAAGTGTGGTAAAAACTTTGAAAAGACTTCCAGAAGAATGAATAGCTCAAACATATAAGGGTGTAACTTACTCCATGGTATACAGGTTTCAGCTTTCACTATACTGCAGATGACCTGGTTTAAACTAGTTGCTGGAGCACTAAAGGAGTGTACTGGAGGGACATGGTAGCGAGAAGCCAGTGCTGGATCACCTGTCACTGGACATGGGACATGGCAGAGTCCTGTTATAAGATTACCACATGGGGGAAAGCCTATAAATGCAAACTCCTGTACTAATGTCTCGGGGAAACTGGATGCTCACCAAGAAGTTGCACAGTGCTCTAGCTGAAGAGAAGCATTCATCCACACTACTTCAGTGCAGTGCACTGCATCATATGGGATGGGTGTTAGGCGTATTCAAAGATCTCTGTTGTCACTGGGTGACAATACCATTCCCTGGCTGTTATCTTCTTCTCCCTATTTTCTAGGGCATATGATACTGGGAGAAGAATAGGATGATAGGGGAGAGTTTTGGGGATAAGGAACAAAAACTATAAAAATGTATTGATATTAAAAAATGCATAGGGTAGTCATGACACCTTTTTAGAACCATTAAGGAATTAGAAGCTGCTCTAACAGATGGCCCATGTAGTACCTGACTGCAGTGCAAACTTATCATTGTGTGTTAGATGTCCAAGCATTTTCCTAACCACCATCAAAATGTACGTTTCCACAAATGGGGAAATAAGGAAAGCCTGCAAAAGTGCAAGAAAGGCCAATGCAATGTGCATAAATATATTCATGAGGTGTATCTAACCCAAGCTGTTGCTAGGGTTTTTGAAACTATATGCCATCTTACAGACTGCCCCCCCCCCCCACTACCACATCTGACTCTCAGTATCTAGTATTTAGTTACAGTTTGCTGCTGTGACAATCTGCACTCACTATTGCAGCCAGAAATGCTTGATTTGTTTACAAATCTCTTTTGATGCAACCCCCAATAAAACTGCTGTTGTTCTGAGATACATACAAAAAAAAACCTCATAATACAAGTCTCTAATTGAATAACTAATAGCATGTCAAAATGGGCAAGTTTAGTTGTACCTATTTCATTTATATATTTGTTGGTAAGTTAGAGTTTTGTGCCAAAATGTTGCCTCCTCAGAGACTAATTTGTGTACTGTGGCTTGCATGGTATGCCTGTTTACATCAGTGTTTCAAACTGTAAACATTTTAATCTCATATAAGCATTATTTCATTAAAGGAGTGCTCAAATACAACTTTGTGATTTATTCCCCAAACAAACAGGTGCAAATGCTTATTAAGTGGGTAAAATAAATATTTAGTACCACCTCAGTCCAGTCGGATTTTAATAACTGTTTTATTTTAGAATATTTGCTACTGGCAGTGGCCGCTTTTGTGAGAATGAAAGCAGGGCCATACTGGAGAATACAAGGCTTTCTATGAGTCATAAGCCCTGTGGTTGAGCGTACGCGCATGCGCACACACACACACACACACACACACACACACACACACACACACACACGCGCACACACACACCTACCTGTTGTAAAATATCCTGTGACACACACTAAATGCATCCAGTCCAGCGGATCAGCAGTAAAATCCAAGTTTCCCGCGACACGAACGAAGCAGTTAAATCCAAGGAGCCTGCCCAGTGAAATCCACACGAGAGCTCAAAACTCACCTCACCTCTCTCCTGATTGGTCCTGCCTGCAGATAAAGCAGTCCGGAGCTCCTCTATTTTGTGCAGTCATTACCACATAGATTCCTGGGCATCTGCGGGGCAGAAATGCCTTCCCCTGTATCCATACTGCTGACAAAGGCAGTCTGAGTTCCCAGTGCACATGTGCAGAGTTCCGGGCCTCATGATTATGAAGTTTTGTTTTCTTGGTTCACGGTTTTGTTTTTATTTTGTTTTTTTGGTTCACAGTTTTGTTTTATTTTTGTTTTTCTGTGTGGAGGGGCTGCAATCCTGTAGTCCTATAGCATGAGCTGCCCCTGGCATAGTGTCCAGTTTCCTAACAGCAGAGTTATGATCATCTACTGTCCCATCTGAGGAATAGGGAAGGGCCGAAGTCAACCTCAAAACTTTTATGTCATCCCTCATAGTGCTGATCTCACTTGCACTATAGCCCCTAGAGGCAAAATCAGTAGACAGTTTATCTAAATCATTAATAAACCCATCTTCTGTATTATTTAAATGGGAGATCCTCATCCCTTGAGTTTTCATGATATTCCTATATACATGGGATGGATGCATACTATCACACCTCAGAATATTGTTTCTTCTACAGGGTAGATATCATAAGAACAATTAAGATAATAAACCAATAAAAATGAAGCAATGTAATTAGACACAACCACTATCAAATAAAAAATGTCCAAAAATAAATGAATGGGTTGACACTTAGTTAAAATAACCTATCTTTCAAGGTACATTTAATATTATTAAGGCCATTAAGTCCTGGGAAATGATCAGCCCTTAGTAGAATTTGCCATTTTAATTCTTTAATTTTTAATGCAGTATTAAAATTATCAACAAATAAAATAGGGTTCACATAATCCAATATAAAAAAATAAGAATTTCCTGAAATTGGAACATTCACTAGCATGCTTGGCTAAGACATTTCGATCATCTTCCTTTTTAATAACAGCACGGTGCTCATAAATCCTTTTATAAAATGCTGTAATTGTTTTGCCCACATAGCAGCAATCACCGTTTGTGCAAGAAGCAAAATGCACCACTCCAGTACTCTTACAATTAAAACTTTTCTTACTGTAAACAGTTCTGGTACCATTGATAAGTGTAAGTAGGGGATTAGGAGATGAAACATTTACAAGCAGGGTCCTGGGAGATGAACCATGTATGGTTGCCTGAGTGCATTAGAGACATAGGTGCCAAACCAGGGATGAATTTCCTGTTCCCCATCCAATTGTCCAAGTTACACTTGAATTGGGTTTGGCAGGAACTCTGCTTCACATG
Source organism: Protopterus annectens (assembly GCF_019279795.1). Lineage (NCBI taxonomy): Eukaryota > Metazoa > Chordata > Ceratodontiformes > Protopteridae > Protopterus > Protopterus annectens. Next base: position 517,915,111 of record NC_056727.1, on the reverse strand, counting down.
GATGGGCAGCCTGTTCCAGAGATGGGGTAGTCTCTGGGATACATAACTGTCTCTCCAGCAGGTCCTTTTTATATCACAGACAAGACTTAAGTTTTTAGAACAGGTAATTCTGGTGCTGTTTGTTTTGTGGATATGCAGGGGGTCCATCAGAGTGTGGTCTGACAATGCCCTGTATGCCTGGCATAGATCTCCCCTCAAAAACCACTAGAAGACAGAATGCAGGGATAGGGCCTTGAGGCAGTCTGCACTGGACATTTTATTTATGCTCTGTATTCTTTTAGTGAGGAACCTCTGTGGATGTTCCAATTGTTGGATGTGCCTGGCTAGGTATGTACCAAAGGGGCATCATACTCAATGATAGGTCTGATGAATGCCGAATACAGTGGAAAAATGACTTTCTTGGACCTAGATGCAATACCATTATTTATAAGTTGCACAACATAGAATGATTTCCTTACTACTGCAGACATGCGATGGTCAAAGGCTAGATTACTGTCCCTGACTACTGGCTGAAATCTAAGGGATGTGTTGTCAATATGATAGTTACCAGAAGTGCATGGCTTCCTGAAGGATACTATTATGCATTTCTTGGCATTTAGTTTTATTCCATGGCTTTGACACTAGTTATTTGTCTGTGTCAGCCCTTCCTGGAGAACATTTGTGCCAGTGTGGGATTCAATGACAGCTCCTAATTTGCAATCATCTGCAAATTTAGTCTGACAGAGACCACTAGCATTGGCCTTGACTTCAGAGAATAAATGCCAGAAAAGAGAGGTCCAAGAACTTATTTATCCCTGAGGGACTCCACGTGTGACTGGCCTCTTTGTATAGGCGGACTCCCCAATTCTAACTTCCTGGGTCCTGGCTTTGAGGCAGTTGGCTATCCATTGGGTTACATATGGGTTTGTACCTAACCTCTTGAGTTGTCAACAATGCCCAAGTGAGGCATTGTGTCAGATGCCTTGGCCAGGTCAAGGTAGGCAGTGTGAACCATTTTGCCTTCATCTATTGCTTTGGCGACCTTTTCAAAGAAGTCCACCAGATTAGGTAGGCATGACCTGCCCTTGACAAATCCAAATTGGGTTGGGTCCAGTGTCTGAAAGTTTACTATATCACTACTGATCATTTCCATGGCAATTCTTTCCATGGCTTTACATATAAGATTAATGAGACTTATGGATCTGTAGTTTCCAAGGTCTGTAGGTGGCCCACCTATCTGCAGAGGGATAGCTGTTGCTGTTCTCCATTCCTGAGGCATAAAGCCTGTTTGGAGGCTACAGTTAAATAGCAATTCCAGAGGGTCTGATAGCTCATGTTTCATGCTATTTAGACAGCATCCTGGAATATTGTCTGGGTCCATTGATGCAGTATTCTTGGCCTTAAAGAGAGCATTAAGGACCTGTTTCATAGTGATAGTGGGGTGGGCTTATATTTCATGGTATTTCCTGAAGGAAGGATGAGGGGGAGAGAAGGGTAAAGTTGGCGCTGAATTTGTTGGACAGTAAGTTTACTATATCTTCTGGCTCAGTGTAGGTGGCTCCATTTGCAATAAGCTCTGCACACACTTGTGTATTGCCTTTGAGGTTGCGGACATAGCTACCGAATGCCTTGTTGTTGTCCTTGGCCTGGGAGGCCAAATTTACCTCAAATTTTGTTTGGTAGACTTTATTTGTCCTCTGAGTTGATTGTTTAGTTTGATGAGAGTGTTTTTATCCTACTGGGTGCTGCACCTCCTAATTGTTGTCATGATTTTCTTTCTTCTGTTATACATCTGATTGATTTTGTGATTCCACCAGGTTGGCTTGTTTTTTGAGTTAGTTCTGTACTTCTTCCTGGTGGGTACAGCTGCCTCTATGCAGATATTAACATGCTTATATAGTGTTTGTGTGAACAGTTATCCAAAGACAACAGTGTTTTTGGAGTTTATGGGGGGCTTGAAATATTGTCAGGTTATCTTTTAATACCAAGTAGTTAGCCTTAGAATAGTTCCTGAATATTCCAGGTTTAGCTGGGGTCCAGGTTTTATTTTTTACTTCAAAGGAGACCATTTTGTGGTCTGATCTTACCAGGGAAGACATTACAGTACGGGGTTTGCAGCACTCTCCCGTATTAGTGAGTACCAGATCATGTATGGTTGCACCCCTGATTGGTGTATTGACAATCTGGTCCAGGGAGTTTGTGTTTAGAAAATCCAGGAATCTCTTTGCCTGTACATTTGGTATTGCATAGGATTCCCAGTTAATGGCAAGGTAATTAAAGTTGCCCATGAATATGGTATTAGTAGTGTGTTTCCAATAAGTTTAAATACATGGTATGGGTTTCCTGGGTCATAGACGGAGACCTATAGCTTGCAAGGAAGTGGTAATGGATTTTGCCTATGGTGATTTGAACATGGAGCAGTTCAAGGGCATTGTCCTGTTTGATCAGCCTTGAGGTACATTTATTTTTGATGTTAGCTGAGACACCGCCACCTTTAGTTTCAGTATATGTAGTACCTGGTATAAATGTGTGGAAGGCCTTATAACCTTGCACTGTTGGTGTGCTCTCTGTGGCTTTAAACTATGTCTCAGTGACCGCACAAATGTCAGCATTCTTTAAGGTGATCAGAGCTTCTAGGGAGTGGAGTTTTTTTTTATACTCCTAGCACTGAACAGTAATATCTTTAGATTTTCTTGGTTTCGGTTTGCTATGTTAGAAGTACTTTCAGTTTGGCATTGACTAAAAAAAGGCACTATGGGCGAAGACAATGTTTTAGCTATTATTCAAAAGCCTAGAGGGGAGAGGTGCAAACCATCCCTGTCAAAGCAGCCATGTTGACAAATATTGCATCCCCTTAGATGACATCAGAAACTAAGCCAATTATTAATGTCAGTCATCTTTTGTTTATGTTGTGGCATCATCTCTGGAGAAGGTAAAATGTTGCTCAATGCTAGGCTCATACCACCCTTTGATACATATTCCAAGAGCTCCATGATGTCTCTGTTTGGGTCTACTTCACATGACTTGAAAACTTGAAATACTGAATTTCATTTGACTGAGACCACAATATCTAATTTTCAAAATACTGAAAACTCATTTGACTGAGTCTCATTATACTGAAAGCTATGCAATGAACTTCAAATACTGAATTTTAAGCCATAGAAATGCACACTTACAACGCCAATAACTAACTCTTTCTGAAACTTAAAAACTAATTACTTACCCTATTAACAGAAACTAGATGATATAAAACCAAACTAGGTTGGGGCTATGCCCCCCCCCCCCAACTATATATACTAACTCCAGGATCACACTACAGTGGAGAAAAAGGCATATACTTTTTTCTTACCTTTCAGTACTGTACACGCTGCCACTACTGCCAGGATCACATGAAATGTCCTCCATATTACTTTAGATACTTCCCATAAAAATGTAGAGAGATATACCCACATTTAGAAATGTTACAACACTACTTTCTATGCTACTATCAGTATTCTGACAGTTGGCACTTCGTTACAGTAATGTTTTATTTTTTTATCACAAGCAAGTCACAGGCGAAGGGAAACACACATTACATCTATGCTTTAAAATTCAGAATTTTGGAATTCAGCATTGTAAGCTTTCATTATAATGAGACTCAGTCAAATGAGTTTTCAGTATTTTGAACTGTAGGTATTGTGGTCTCAGTCAAATGAAATTCAGTATTTTGGGTTTTCAGTCATGTGAAGTACACCCCTCTCTTTATATAGTCTAGGGAGGCATGCCTCAGGTCATTTGCACCGGCATGGACTATGACTGAGTCATACTGATACTTGTGTTCCAATGACCTGAGTCAGCACGTCATGTGGCAGATCCTAGCCCCTGATAAGCAACTGACCATGTCTTTCTCCTTACTCAGCCTGGTGAGAGGGACATCAGTGTGTCTCATGATGGAGTCTCCAATGACCAGAATGCTGGATTGTGTGGTGGCTTGCCTTATAAGGTTAGACGTAGAGGCTCCATGAGATGTGGCTGCATGTGTTGATGTGGGTGTTGTTTTGAAAGAGTGCATTTGGGGCTGCTGAGGGTATTTGTTATGTGTACTTTATCTAGGAAGTCTTTGGGATTTAGGAAGGTTACATTTAAGTGCCTCAGCATATGTGGGTCTATATGTCAGCTTTGAATTGTGTGTGATGGTTGCAGCGTATGTACTACTGACAACCTATTTGCATTAGGAGTACTTTTATGTGAGAGCTTTGCCTACAGTAACATTGTGTAAATACATGTCTCAAATACCATATCAGTTTGTTTGGGAAATAACTGGTTGTCAGTAAACATGGGGCAACTTCTACATTACCTCATGATGCCCATATCTAATAAGTTTTTAACAGTGATAGTGGGAAAATTCATATCCATGGCAATAGACTCTTTTTTTTTTATTGATTAGACAGTTGGAGTGAAAATATAAAGCAAAGTCAGGAGTATCTGGTTTGCAACTCCAGGGGCAGTGCTTGTCACTGCAAACTAGATGTCCTTTGTGCAACTAGGTATTGGTGAAATCTCAGTCATACTTTTACAGGAAAAATGTCACTCAATGCGTCTGTGTCTATACAGAGGACTGCCAAACACTTGAGGGGAAAGTAATGTGTAGACCCTGAAAATTTAAGAAGTAGTATATAGGCAGATATTCTGAAGTTAGAAACAAATCAAGCAGTGCTTTTACTGAAAGCAAAGAATTAGCTTGTCAAGAAGGATGGGAGTCATGTGACTGGCTACTGCCTGGCTACTACTAGTGCTGGTCTCACCACAGCTTCCGTCTGCTGGGATACAATGCTCCTTTGCTTCTTTTCTTACCAGAAGCAAAATGTTAGCACAAATCCCAAGATGAGAAGCAGGCCACAGCCTGTTTAGTAATGTACTATCTTGTCCCAGATGATTCCAGGGACTGTAGGCTTGTTGTAGCTTTTTACTGGTAGATGCCTTGAATAGCAACTAGACCAATCAGGAACACTGACCACAGATGCTCATTGCCCAACCAGAAACAGTCAGGAACCAATGCACTCTGCTCCTTCTCTCACCAGGAGTAGAATATAAGCACAGACTCCAAGCTGTCACCTATGAAGCACTTACTAGGCTTTCTGGTAATCAGTCTCCATGAAATAATGTCCCTATGATCATTCTCTCACCAGGAGAAAACAGAAGCACTAATCCCAAAATGTCTACTGGGAGGTAGACTATGGGCTCTCCAGTAACTGGTGGTCTTGCAACTGATCTTAAAATGTAAGATAAAAAAATGAGTTACTATCTTAAGCACTGCAGTGTGCTCTAACTAGTTAGATATGAAAAAGGGGTAACTTAAGCTTTAGCTATCTAAGTGGAGATCGACTAATTTTAAAAGAACAAAATAGATTGAAAAGGGGTCGGCACTTTTGTATTCTGGTTTGATGACGTTTAGTGACCACACTGCTAGAGAAGAGGAGTGCTGGTTTCTAATAAACTCTACAAAAAGCTAAGTCTTACATCACCATAGCCACTGTTTTGGCACTTTTTTTTTGCTGCATTAATTGAGTGTTTCTGTGTTGAATCTGTACTTTTTGACCCTTCTTACAGTCTTTAATTAGAACAGCCTTGATTTCACTTTAGTGAGAGTAGAGGGGACCTGACTCATTTTCTGGCCTGTTATTGTATAAAAGAAATAAATGTGTACTGTTTTTGATTGGCCACAGGGACTTGTTTGTGTGTGTGTGCGTTTTTTTTTATTGAATCTATTCGACTATGTAAACATCACAGTTGGCAAGCTAAGACTTACATTACTATATCCACTATTTTGGCACTTGTTCTTTACATTGTTTTTGTCACAGCTGCATTAATTGAGTGTTTCTGCACTTTTTGACGTTTTTTTACAGTATTTAGTTAGAACTGCTGCTCTCCATGCAGCAGCACCTAGTGGTGATCTGTATAGTCACTGGTACCTTGTAGCTCAACTCCCCTTTGTAATCTTTGTGTACACAATCAGTCACAGTGTGACTTTACAGTGTAAGTACCCATTAAAATAACCTTACTGTCTTGACAGATTTTTTAAACTACTAGAGTATCTAACTGCTCATCAAGTTCCTTATCTAACTGACATATTCAATATTTAAATTTCCCTCAATCCTCCCTAGTAGATCAGTAGCCATGGATATGCACTTCCCAACTCTCTTTGAGAACAGTCTGGTTGAGATGGATATTCTGAGGTATTGCAGTCAATTGCCTAATGTACCCTGACAGCTCACTTATTCTTAATAAAACAAAGTATGGGAGAGGTGCAAATACACTTTGATGCTGGAAGTAAAACTCTCTCATAAAACCAAAACTTATCCTATAGAGGTTGTCAGTGACACTTGCACCACACCTACTACATAGGATAAGTACCCTACAGACAAATCTACTGATGCAGAGGCACTTACAGGTAACCAGCCTAAAACACTAAGACCTCCTGCAAAACACAATCTAAAAAGGGTCCTCAGCCATCACATAAACACTCCTTTAAAACACCACCCACAGCTACACATAGTAACACTATATCTAATGCCTCTACTGTTAAGCCCTTAAGGCAAATCATTGCACAGCCAAATTTCCTGGTCATTGGTGGTTCTATAGTGAGGCACACTGATGTCCCCCTCACCAAAATGAATAAGGAAAGAGTCAAGGTTACCTGCCTTTCCAGGGCTAGGATCCATCAAGTCTGACAGGCAATCAGACCATTAAAGCACAGGTGCCAATATGAGTCTGTCACACTCCATGTGGGTGTTAATGACCTGAGAAATACCCCCCTTTGACTGTATTAAGTGAGACCTTATCAAGCTCACTGATTATGTGTCTTAGGCATCTATGAGCTTAGCACCGAGCAGCATATTACCTTCTACAAGGATGATGTTATGTTATCAACAGAAAATGACTGATTTTAACAACTGGCTTAGCTTCTGGTGTCAGTCCAAGGGGGTACAATATTTGACAGTCTGAGAGGACATAGTTAACAGACCATGTTACTTTGCCAGGGATGGTCTGCACTTATCCCCTCTAGGCTTTCTGATAGTGGCAAAGACCTTTTCCACCCCCAGAGTACCTTTTTTAGGCAATGTCAGGCTGATAAACCTCCTGACTTATCTGAACCTATGAGGAAATATCTGAAGGTGCTACTGCTCAATACTGGAGGTCTTAACAAGAAACTCCACTCCCTGAAAGCCTTCCTCTCCCTGAGAGTGTAGATATCTGTGTAGTAATGGAGAGATGGTTTAAAGTTGTGCAGGATACCCCAGCAATGCAAGATTATAATGCCGTTTGCACTTTTACACCAGCTACTGCACAGGAGGGAACTAAAGGTGGAGGAATCTCAGTCTATATTAAAACCGACCTCACATCTAGACTAGTACAACTGCTTAATCCAATGGAACTTATACATGTGCCATATTCGAGCAACCTATAGGTCCCTTTCCATGTTCCATGAACTCCATACTACTTATCTCAATGTTCTAGAGTCACTCACCGTTCAACCCAATGCAATATTCATGATGTTTCTGAACTATCCCATTAAAGGCTGGGAATTTTTTATATTTGTTTATTTGTCATTTGCTAACTGAGTTAGTCCAACTGAGCCAGTGGCCTATTTTTGGTGGGGACCCAAGGAGAAAATCTCCAGACAGTTACTACAAAGTTACAAAAAAGAAAAACATCTGACAACGACGTTTTATGCAAACATTACAATAATGTGCTTTACATGAGAACATTAGAAATTTACAAAAGGCCTGACAATGAAGTATACATACACATTACAAACCATGCAGTACAAAAGTTAGATGTTTTTAATCAACTAAAAGAAAAAGATGCAAATGAGATAGGACACTTGCAATAGGTCGGTGTTAAAAGTGTGAGAGGTAGAAAGGGTGGGATTTAAGTGGAATCATTGCAGTGACAGGTGTTGGTATTTAGGAGAAAAGTTTTAAGTTCAGATTTAAAGAGATTTATGTTAGAAATGATTTGGGTGTTAAGGAGGAGTTTGTTACATGCATGGGAAATACTATATTTCTAAAGAAGTTTACTAATGTTTTTGTTTGGTTTAAAGGTGTCCAGAAGGAGCTGGTCAGAGCTGCAGAGAGTTCTGGGAGGTGTATAATGTGTCATTAATGAGGATAGAGCAAGACAGGAAAAGAGTTTTAAGAGTAGAGTATGAGTCATTTGCAGCTGGGAGTGAAGCAGGTGCTCTGGGAAGTCAAGCCACATGAGTTTTTAGTGCATGGCAGTGATGAGATTTGTAGGGTTGGTTACTAGCAAATTTTGCAACACTATAGTCCTACACAACTTCTAATGCATAAGCCTAGAGATCCCTAAACTTCATTAATTCCAGCATCCAGGAACAGTAACTCTATTCTTCTACTGGGTGTACAAACATCCTTGACCTTGTCCTCATAAACATGGGGGAGTGATGTTCCTCACCCATTAGATCTGACCATAAGGCAGTATTGCTTGAAATAAAAATTAAACATGTGGACCCTGCACAACCAAAAACCTTTAGGAACAATTTACAAGGCTAATCTTTCTTTACTAAGTGACACCTTGGATAAATTTCAAGCACTTCCAAATCCAGTAAACACTATAACATATGCTGAGCTATTTACAAATTCTCTGTACAGAAATATTGATAGCTGTATAGAGCAAGCTGTACCCACTCATATTTAGAATAAGAAAAACTCAAAAGACAAACTACCCTGGTGGAATCACTATATCAATAAGTTATACAACACAAAAAAAAAATCTTGGGCAAGTGTAGGAGGAACAAAGTCCTACATACTAAAAATCTAAACAGGCAGCTAAGAGAGTTAATTAATACGGCAAAGGCTAAATTTGAAGTAAAAATAGCTTCTCTGGCAATGGACGACCACAAAGCTTTTTATAATTATATCCATATCCTCAGAGGAAATATACAACAATGCACCCACACTTATGGACAGAGATAGCTTATAAATGCCTGGCCCTCAATGTCCTATTTGGATACAGGGGATTTATATCACAAGATCAAAACATGATAACATCGAATACAATAACATCGAACTGTTAACTGTAAAAACTTAAAACTCTGAAAGCTGAGAACAGCGATGCTTTTCCCTGGGAAAAAAAAATTGCTGTTCCAGCACAAAACACGAAACACACAAACACTACAAACTATGTCTAATGTGGGGGGCTTTGCCCCTCCACACCCCCCCTACTTAAATATATCAACTCCAAGATCGCACCGCAGTGGAGGAAATAGTGAAGCCGCAGAAACGGCCCACCGAATTCTTTCCCCGGGAAATAATTTGATGTTCTGCGGCTTCACTGTTGTCAGTCTTCAAGTTTGCGGCTTCACTGTTGTCAGTCTTCAAGGTTTTGCATTCGATATCATAACATTTGAGGTTTTGCAACTTCGATGTTATGATATAGACCCGGATACAGGACATCATTATTATTTTGAGAAAACTTAGAAAGGTTCTGTGCATTGCTAGCCTGGTAACAATTTCTAAATCTATGAATCTATGATGAACTAATGAAGTTCTACTAACTAATTTAAGCATTAAAATTTTAAAGTCTCATTTAATTGGTCAGAAATTAAACTGCATTTTTAATAAAGTGATATCTGTGTTATAGTGGGCCTCACTACACTACCTTTGTTGTGTTTGATGTCTTGTTAAGATAAGTTCTACTAAATGATTTAAACATTAAAATTTTGGAGTCTCATTTAATTGGTCAGAAATGAAAGTGTATATTTAATAAAGTGATATTTGTGTTTTAGTGGGCCTCACTACAGTACCTTTGTTCGTGTTTGATGACTTGTAAGATAATTATTATGCTAACCAAATCCACACCTGCTATGTGCCTCAGAAATGTGGAGTTGCCACATGGCATAGAAGATACAAGGACTTGGGGGCAGGGAGCTGCTCAAAGTTCTGACAATTGATAAGTTGCATGCTCTTTTATAAAGCAGATAAGAAGGCAGAGGAATGGACCAAATTCATTCCCATGCACAGGAAGCCAGAAGGTGATCTGTTAAAGCAGGTTTAGTAAGGAAAGGCAGAAGACAATAAAAGACAAGCACATGTAGACAAGAAATGAATGGATTGTGTGAGAGAATCTATATACCAGCCGGACATGACAAGCAAAGACAGAGTGGATCTGACTAGACAGAGATGGTGGCAATTAAAATGCATCCGTTATCCAGCAAAAAAGGAAGGATATTTTGTCATGTCTTGTTTTATTGAACACTGAAATGTTATAAATGTAGTTCTGTGTGTTTGGATTGCTGAATACTCTGTCATATTTTGTTTTGCCACTAAATTTTGTATAATTTTACTCCTCTCCAAGGTCACTTGACTTGTATTAAGAACAGGTGAGTTTTTTCTTTAAAAGGCATTTTCCTTTCTACCAAGTTAGTGCAACCTTGAAATTAATATATTTACAGATTTGGGGTGTGTAGGCAAGCCCCTTCATATTGAGAGTGTACAGCCTGCTATAAAAAATAGCTCTTTTATGTGTTTATGCATTTTGTGATGTTTTGAGTTGCAACAGTTACTGTTCTTGATGCAAGTTCTATCCAACTTATTTCAGTTTATCATTTTAACCTTGTGGAACTCAGTGCTTCATAACAAACCCATACTGAAAGACAATATTCCAGTTACATCACTGAAATTAACTGATTCTGTAATTCATCATTACATCATATCACTCAGTCATTTCACAAGGAAAAGAAAATGCTGCCATGTTAATTCCATTGTTAAGTGACAATTGCACACTCTTTAAAAGCACAGTTAAACCAAGTATACTCCATTCTTACAGAATTCAGTTACTTACCTGCTTTTGGACTAAGACGTGATTTACTATTGTCTCTTGCAATGAACTGCTTTAGTTATCTGCAAGAAAACAATATTACAATCATTTTCTCTTCCTGTCTTTGTATAAAAAAAATGAATACAAATATAGTTTTATCTTGCAAGACAAAATAAAACATTGATACTTTCAATCTAATAAAAAGAAAACATCTTGGAGAATGCTTTACTTCTACTTTGACCAAAAATAAATAAATAAATAAATAAAGTCCAGATTCCAAAATGTCAGTAACAGCCTGCGAAATGTACCAAGCTCAGAGTGACATCACTGCTAAAAAATGCAATACATTAATGAGATGCAGTGTGTAATTACCATATAAGCGTAGCACAGCTGCCGAGCAGCAAAGAAGTCAACAGAATAGAATTATTGCAAGCACAGCTATAGTTATTCACTGCACATTGCTAATATAGCAAGCACTATGGGTATACATCAGTAACATGGACATAAGCAAAAATACAGTTTTGTAAACTGTCATAATTTTTGGATTCCAGTGGATAATGCATGACATAAAAACTTGCCAGTGGTCTGGCATAAAAAGGCTTAACACTATCATAATTTAACTTTGTGGATTTTTAAAGATAAAGCAGCATATTAAGAAAATAAATTTGCAACTGGAGTAGTGAGTGGGCCATGTGGGGAGAACACATGTAACACACACACACACATACACACACGCACACACACACACACCCTATAGAATGGGAGACATAGGACAGTAGAAGTTGGGTGAGAGTAAAGAAGAGGGACACATATGATGGAAGAAGGGAAAGGAAGGTCAGAGGGAGAGTCAGAGGAGCATCTGCATTTTTTGAGGGAATGGTACCCCTTTTTTAGGAAAAGAGTGAGTGGTGAGTTGCTTGAAATTAGAAGAGGAAATGTGAATGGGTAAGAAATATATAACAGCAAAGACACCAGGTAAGAGAAGCATGGAGGTACCATACAAAAAGGCACGATGTGGGACATAGACAATAAACATACAGACTGCATAGGAGGTGTTCATGAAAAGCTAACAAAACATGGCAGATATGCAGTAAAAGCACAGCTCTACTGCACAGAAATACATAAACTAATGTGCCAATGCATTCAACAGCATTTTTATGACATTCTCTACTGTGTTACCAGTTTACAAGGGGTAAGGAAGTGTGCAGTCATGCATCACATCAGAATCGATATATGCCATAAATATGCTATCGTAAGGGCAATAACATCTATGAGGGAATTACAATGGCCACATTATATCCCTCTCACATAATGTAAAACTGCCATTGTGAAGCAAAATATCATGCATAAATATGTTCAGTAACACAACACAAGGTCAAAGTGCTGGGAATAATCAGCTTAACAATGGCACCCATGCTGCATTAAATGGTAAATGTCTGTGAAATATGCATTTCACTACAAATAAAATGTGTGCAAAGTAGATAGACAACACTGTTATGTACAACAATAAAAACAATGCCAGGAACATAGGTGCATCCGCAAATCTGAAATAGGAGTATTGAAAATCCATATGTACCCTAATGCATATTCAGGAAAACATGTCACATCTGCAAAACACAGACCAAAAAATCATGCATATGTGTGTGAAGGGAAATCTAGTAAAGCATGTGCAGGAAAAAAATGTCCCATCACAGTGTGGATGAGGGAAGTGTTTGAAATGTTGGACCCCGCTAGACCAAGTTCTGAAATGCAGAGACTGAATAGCTGAAAGATCTGACTCACATATGCCAAGTTTGAGATGCTATTTTCAGAATAGTACCTCTTGTCTGAGGTATGGCAGTCTTGGAATAGGTATATATAAGTTCGAGGATGGGGGAACCCCTGCAAAAAGAAGTTTTAAGGAGAAGAGTGATCTTCAAGATTCACTCTTCTCCTGTGTTATTGGTATTTTTTATCATCATGTCAGCACTCAGCATTTTGAATGCTGATATGTTAATAAGGAGCTTTGGATGAGCATACATGTACAACACACACATGGCAGGAAATGGCCTTAGGAAACTATGCTACAATTGCATGTGCCATGTGACTGTCTCATGCATAACACTGATACTGTTGTATGTTAATACTGTGTGCAGACATGATATTGCATGCCGCAAAAAAGTAAAGGTGTTTCAGGTGACTACACAATACTAAAGGTGGGGGTCTGGTATACTTAACCTGTTGATGCAATACTTTTCCTAGCATCTCACCACTACCATCATCACCTGTGCCATGACAGGTGTATTTTGGATGATAGCATTGAGACAGATCAACCAAGATTCGATCGTATGTCTTTTATGAATATACGTAACAATTTACATGTTAGATATAATTCTGCTGCACACCTACATCTGTTGTATGTTCTTATATATTTCACAATGCCAATCAGGTGACATACTGTTGCTGCTGCTGTGTCCTCTGAAGAGGAAGTCCCAGTAGTACTCTACTAGCAATCATTTGTAACCTTGCATACAGATGACTTCTCTGTCACAGTACCATCCCATCAGGTACATGCTGCCTTACCTTGCTATAGATGAGTGTAGTGTTATGCATACAAGTCTGTTCATTATCTGGGAGTGCTAAACACTTGCATGTGTTGCATGTTTTTATGTATTCCACAGTGTCAGCAGGAGCCACCCAGCTGTTGTCTCCTCTAAGAGGGACATGCTAGGTAAGTGTCTCAGGTTCGGTCAAAGTAGCATGCTGTTAGCAATGCTTTTGACCTTGTATACTAATGACTTTTCCTCTGTCAGAGAAACATATCACACCATCCACAGTCATACTGACTAAGTATGTACATGATCACATTGTGGTTGATTAGGCTTTGTTCCTTTTTAATTTCTCCAAGTTCTTTGGGTTTTTTATATCATGATGGGAATGGACCCTATTCCTAAGTTAAAGTATAATTAAAGTTTGTGAAATCGGTATTGTTTCAATCTTTGATGTTAGCCAAAAGTACTTTTCATAGCACTGGCAATGTGCCCAGAACTGACTCTTTCTGCAATTCATATGGAGTTACATGTATCGGTAGCATATATAAATAAAACTGCTAATTATTTTTTATGAGACCTATTGCTCTTACTACTATTGGAAATGTCTGGGTATCCTTGTTCCACATTGCTCTCATTTCTGCCTGGAAACCATTGTATTTTATGACTTTGTTTCTCTCTGTACGTAAGACACTGTAATCACTGGGTGTATCAATTTGAATGGTCAATGCTATTTTTGTCTTCTTTTCATGGACTACTATATTTGGTTTTCTGTGTGATTCCATGTGCTATAAACTTCATCATTATCTGTAATGCTTTGTGGCTTATGTTTCCAATGCTTCTCATCTACTTCAGTGTTGTAATGTTTGCATTATCCCCAATGCAACAGTCTTGCCACATTATTATGCCTTTCAGGATACAGGCCCTTTGCAATTAGTGTTATCACACCCAGCACAAGATGTGCAACTGTTTCCGGTTCTGTTTTACAGAGCCTGCATTTGTCAGTTTCTCTGACATGTTCAATGGACTTTGTAAACCAACATGCATGTAGTCCATTATCTTGAGCTGCTAATATTAACCTTTCATCTTTTGGCTAAAATTCACCTCTCCTTAACCATTCCTCCATCAGATCCTGATCAGCATGAGGTTGTTTGACCAGTTTTCTGTACTTGCAAATTACTTTTTCCAAATTTCTTGCCTACTCATCTGAACCTTCTCCTTATATTATTTCATTTGTTTTTTGTTTTTTTTTTGGTACATTCACTTGCTGCCTGATTTTTGTCTAGTTTTGGTTTGGTTTCCATGGTGCTTAACACCGATATCCTTCTACTAAACTAAGCAGAGAAGTCTTCTTAGATTGATCCAATACCCTTTGGGGCCACTGAATCACCCCAAAAACTGTAGGTTAGAACAGGAAGATCAAATTGGTTTATAGACTGGACTTTGTTCTTATATGTCAGGCTATTTTCAATATTAATTTTAGTCTTTTAAAATATTTTTAATGAATTTGGTTCATATTTGTTCATGTTTCGTTGTTGATCCCTTATCAGTTCCCAAATATTTATACATTCCCTCCAGCTTTAGTTCCTTCATATCACATTCCTGCTGCAAACTATCTTCTCAGTGCTGCAGCTTTCCTGCTTTAAATGTTGCTTTTGCACAATTATCAAGATCAAACAACATTCTTATATCATCTGAGAAAGTTTCAATCATTTCTAGTTCTGCTTTCAGCTCCTCATCTAATGAAATATCAGTTTTAAATCTTTCACAAAAAAGATGAGAATTCTTTACACCTTACTGTTGTCTGTTAACCAAATTGTAGCAATAAATTAATATGTTAAGTAGGCAGCTTAATGGGTTAAGAGCAAGACAAAAGAACAGCGGTGACAATGACTTACCCTGAAGTATCCTCCTTTAATTTATCCCAGGGATAATAATTTGTCCTTTATCATGGTTAGCTGCAAAGTGGTTTGCCACTATTTCATGGTCACTGTAATGTAATCGATCAATGTAGTGTATATGTTATACATCTGTAAACACTCCTTTATCCATTAACTCATTCACTCCAGTGGAGCTCAGGAAGTTTCACTATAACTTCCAACGGGCGGAGCCTAAGCCTTTTGACAGAATCAAATTATCTCCTCACATTTCAAATAAATGTTCATATCTCTGAAACCATAGGGGTTATGAAAGAAGTATAAATGGAAAACCCTTTAGCGTAAACTATTTTTATATTGGTTAGATTCTAGATATTAAACTGAATTTGTAAGTCACAGTAGACACATTTACTATTACATTTGTAATATTTTAAAACAACTTTAATTATCTCAGCAACCACCAAAGCTACACACATTTTGTCAGCAGCATTTTATTCATCTATCTGAGAGCTTTCATATAAGGCTAAGGAGTTCTGTCTGTGTTACATGGTTGTTTAGATATTTAGAAAAAATGTGAACATTATATAAATGAATATCATAAAAACAACAGTTAATATCTATTTACCTGCACTGGAAAGAGGTCAAATATTAATGTAGTTGAGTTTGCTATTGCGTAAGTTTAAGGTGAAATCGTTTAAAAGCTTGTACATAGCATGGTTTTGGAATTATTGATGGATATATGAATAAGCAATATTTGATGCCTAGAGGCGTCAGTAGGAGTTAACTGCATATGCACCTGGAGACGTCACTCCGATGTAATGAGTTAATGTGGTGTGCTCTCAAATGCTTTTTTGTCATCTATGCATGCCATATTTAGATTCTTCCCTTTTTTGCAATTCTCCATTATGATTTTATTTAACAACAAATAATCCTTTGTTCCATATGATTTTCTTTTGTTAAACGTTGGTTCTATTGCCATGATTGAGTTTTCTTCTAAATGACTATAAATTCTGTCAGCGTCAGTTCCAGTATATAGTTTATATAGTGTTGGAAGGCAAGTTATTGGTCTATAGTTTTTAAGATAGTTTGCTTGTTCACTCTTAAGGAGGAGTATCATGTTTCGTGTGTGTGTGTGTGTGTGTGTGTGTGTGTGTGTGTGTGTGTGTGTGTGTGTGTGTGTGTGTGTGTGTGTGTCTGTGTGTGTGTGTGTATGTGTGGTGTGCATAGAAGTAGCTCTTACGGCTAAATCTTTATGTAACAATGTTAATACTTCTAGGCAGAAGTTAGGTTTTGCATCTGGGCCTGGGGTCTTCCATTTAAGAGCTTTTCTTACTTTTTTTTCATTTTTCTCTGGCTGTTACTTCATCCCATTTCATATCCTGTAAATTTGATCTTCTTACTGTTTCTTTTACTTTTTCTATCCATTCAGCATCTTTGCTATGTTCCACAGGGTTTTCACAGATATTTCTCTAAAATTTATTTCTTCTTTTATGCCGCGGTGGTACGGTGGTTGTGTTGTTAGCTCACAGCAAGAGGTTCTCCCGTTCGATTCTCGGCTGGGCTTGGAAGTGCCTTCTGTGTGGAGTCTGCATGTCCTCCCCTCCCCACAGTTGGGTAGCGTTTGAAAGACATGCGTGCATAAATGGGCATGCTTTCGTTGAAGGTTGAGAGTCAAGCTGGCATTCGTAAAAATCTACTGCCAATCATTAGCGGACCGGAGTTCTGCTGTGGCGACCCCTTACCGGGAAAAGCCAAAAGACAAACAACAACAACTATTCATTTGGCTTTGTTTCCCAATTCTCTATAAAACTTTTTGGGATCATCAATGAATTGTCTTTTTTGTACTTTTCCTTTATATTTATCTGCATATCTTCTAGGTTTTTCTGCCTGTGCTGATATCTTTAGTTTCTCATTTGCAATCGCGTACAATAGATCCTCATCTGTTCTATTACTGCACGTTGCTTTTTTCACTTCTATCTTTCTAAGTATTTTTATTGATCTTTTTCTTGTTCTGTCTTCTTCTAACAGTGACACTTCCTGCTTTAATTGGTTTATAGTTTTCCCTATCTGATACTTTCATTATGGCATTGATTTCTTCCTTTTCTTCCCTTTATTGCCCTGTATTTTTGTGGTAAGACTTTATCTGTTATTAATTTTACTACAGAGTAATATATCCTACTTACTTCTGTTATATTATGTGAATTTCTGTTTATATATTGCTTACTGTGTTCATTTGTTTTATTAGACTTCTAACAGTTTGGGTCTTACTGAATTTCTGTAATCTATTTCTTTCATTGATCTTAATTTTATTTATTTATTTATTTATTATTTATTTATTTATTTTGCATTTGTTTACTGGGAAAGTCTGACTGGACACAGATCCTTTTTCAGTGGAGGCCCGGGGAGAAAAGCTCCAGTACAAAATAAAATATAAAAACATTAGCATTGTAGAAGTCGACAAAAATTTAACAATACATACAGTAAGTGAACAATAGTAAAAACATAGAGATGAGAAATACAGTTTATCAATGGTATCAACAACATAAAATGTAGATCAACAATAAATTAGGATTTAGTGAGCTGCATTGTATATGAGTTAGGAAGAGAATTAAGATAGAACCCTATGATCAATATCCATTTCTGTTAAATCAAGCAATTCTTTCCTTAGATCTTTTTCTTCTAAACTGGGGGCACATTCTTTATTCACTGTTTCCTACAAACATTCTACAGAAAATTCCCAAACATCTTCCTGTGACATATTCTCTTCGGCTGCATCCTGCATTATCCATTGCTCTTTCATATGGGAACTCACCGGCCTATCACTCCACAACACTGACTGTGTCAGAGCTGCCACCATTTCCTTTTCCTTCCCTTGCTGTGCAACTCCAGCTGAACTTTTGTACTGGTTTCCTACTGAAGGCTCCAGAGTATCTTCCTGTGGTAAATGATCAGATGCATCCCATTCCACCTATTTCTCCTTAATCTGGGGACTCATTGTTTGATCTTGCTGTGACGTTACCAGAATTGGATTTGCTACACTAAATCCTTCAGTTCACAGGTAATCCATAACTTCAGTTTCTATTTCTTCAGACTCTCCATTACTAACCCTAATCCTCTTTTCTTCTTTCCTCTTTGTTTTCTTATTTTTTGTATTGTAAATTTTTTCATATCTGGATGCCTTTGACTGTATTTCTCTTCAAATATTTTTAGTTTTGCTTTTTCCTTTGCATAAATATTGCACTGCATTAAATCTCTTTTTCTTTCTCATGTCCATATTTCTGCTTCAGATGTCTCCCACTCTTCCTGTTTCACCTTACTTTGGGAACTCATTGTTCCATCATACATAGACATAACCTGTGTTAGCCTTTCTATACTAAATCCTTCACTTTACAGGTATTCTATAACTTCAGCTTATATTTGTTTAACTGCTGCTTTACTAATCTTCTGTTCTACATTCTCCCTTCATGATCTTAGTTTTTGTATTGTGAAATTTTCCATATCTGGATGAATTTGCTTTTATTTTTCTTCAAATATCTTTGGAGCTGCTTTTTTTAATAGATTAGTTTGGCTCTCTACTTTGCATAAATATTACACCGTATCAGATCTCTCTTTCTTTTCCATGTCCATGTTTCTTTTTTATACCTTTCAAAAATGTCTAAGTTTTACTACTTCTTTAGTCATTTCTTTTTCCAAATGTCCCAGGGCTTCTTGGTCTAGATAGTGTTTTTATGAACATGAGTGATGTTTGTAGAAAACACAGTCCATGAACCACGGTATAATCCTTTATTATGAACACAAGTTATTAACGCTCACAGTTCACCATGTATTTTCGTCTATCAAGACTTCATCAGATAACCCCTGTTGTGGGAATGATGTCTTGATAAATGAATGCTGAATAAATGCCTTTGCCTTAGGCTTTTGTTTTTTTAAGTGTCTCTCTCTCTTTCTCTCTCTCTCTCTCTCTCTCTCTCTCTCTCTCTCTCTCTCTCTCTCTCTCCAGTAAATGGAATGAGCTCATTCCATTTACTGGAGAGAGAGAGAGAAAAAAAAAAAAAACACTTTAAAAAACAAAAGCCTAAGACAAAGGCATTTATTCAGCATTCATTCATCAAGACATCATTCCCACAACAGGGGTTATCTGATGAAGTCTTGATAGACGAAAATGCATGGTGAACTGTAAGCATTAATAACTTGTGTTCATAATAAAGGATTATACCGTGGTTCGTGGACTGTGTTTTCTACAAACAGCACTCATTTTTGGTTACTAGTTGTCAGTTGGAGTTGTTTCTTTCCCCTCATTTGTGTTTTTTTTTTATGAACATGTATTAATGAACACATATTTGTATTTGAAGCTTTTGGCTTCATTTTTTCTTGTGCGTGTATTTTTCTTTCCTCTAATTTCTCTCTTAATCTTTTTGAATATCTTCTACTTGGAAATTCTGGGCTTCTTGCATAATAGTAACAACACATAATTTATTTCTTATCCTCAATAGTTCCACTCTGTCATCTTTATTGCTCTTTTTTGTCCTGTCTGTTGTTGTGGATTTTGTGGACTACTATTTCCTTCTAAATCATGGGGGGGGGGGCATCCTCAACCTGAGCCTGGCCTAGCTCAACTTTAGGAATGTTTCCATGTCTTCAGGATTCTACACTATCATTTTATTCCAGTCCTGGCATCAGTGTGTCTACCAGGACTGGACTTGTGCATCTAGCTGTCTACTTCTGTCCACGATATGTGCTATATAAAATACAGTCTCTATATTAGTATCATCTTGGTGAGATTTTGTAAAAACCTGGTCCACCTTGTGATGGTACTCACCAAGACTTGAGAACTAAGTCAATTCCAACAATACTATTTTCCTTTGCTTGCTGGTTTTATCATCTCTTCATCTGGACCCCATTGATTAGGCTTCTCTATGTTTAATAGGATGTTTGCACATACGTGTTCTTCTCTGCACATATGTGCTGTTTATTTATATGTTTTCTCGGAGCCTGCCTACTACCCACTTCCTCCCAAATGGGTCCACTGATCTTGGTATAGGACATGATGTGGTAGGGAGAATCAGTACAGCCAGAGACACATGGGACACTGCACTAAGATTAACTTTTGTCCACCTCAGGTGGTAACAGTCCAGTAGCCCAAGGTACAGCCTCCAGTGGGGGGGGGTCCAACCAGCCAGTCTGCAGGTAGTGAAAGCATCAACTACTGGTCAAGAAGACTATGTTAGTCAACTTTTAGTTAATGGACCTGAGAGTGGTTGTCAGTCAACTTCCCATTTGTCAAGTCATGCTGTAGAACAGCAGTTGCCCAATTCACAACAATATGCAGGCATACGTCTGAAAGTGTACACCTTCTATTACACGCACACACACATGATTGGTGTCAACACTGTGCTGGTACTTAAGTATGGGCACTTGCTAATGCAACTGACCATGTAGCACACCACATCCATGTTACACGAGGGTCAGGAGTGCAATGATGGACAGATCAGAGCAGCATTGGCTTAAAAGTGAGATAGTGTGGCATCTGTTGCATGCTCTGTAGAACAGCTTGTCTTAGGTTCATACATGCCCTGATCCATATGATCAGTACATCAAACATCTCCATGTGGGAGAAGGAGAATATCTCTTCTGTACCCCATCCATGGCCCTCCTACTTCTTTAACTCATTCACTCTGGAGCAGCTCAGAAAATGTTTCCTGCTTACTTCCACCATTGGAACAACAGTGCAGCCTGAGATCATTTTCAGAAAATCCATTTGTAATACCATACAGAAAACAAATGTTCATAACTCTTTAAGTATAAGAGCTAGACTAAAAATATAAATGTGAAAGATGTTCAGCAGACACTGACCTTTCCAACAGTGTAAATGTTGATAGTGCTTATCTAAGTCATTATTATATGTTTGCCAAGGAATGCTGATATTGTGCATATTTTTTTACCTTTTAGGAAAAACAAAGCATGATATATTGTTCAATATTCCATGTAGATCGATACAATTTGTATTTAACTTGTTTGTATGAATGTGAGCTTTAAAATGATACCTTAGCCATTACTGTGTGATGCTCCTTTATGGAGATATTCACTGAAGTATGATTAATATCATATTTCTCATAATTCATAAATAAACAAAGCATAATATCTCATCACCTGTAACAGGCAGAGGCTACATATCAGTGTACAAGTTGTGTGACTCAATGTCAGCTTCAAAATGATGCATCATTTGTGTCATCACCATGCTCCCTTGCAAAGGTATGGGCATAATAATGAGAAATATTGAAAATGTATAATTTTCATAATTCGACAAAAGTAAACCGATTGTGATATCTGTACATGTGTACAACATGCAGACACAGTTCTTTTATCATGTAGTAAGGAGTAATACTGTCTTCAAAATGAGGTATTACTTGGCACACTGACACGTTCCCTTGCAAAGTTATTTAACAAAATATGAAAAAAATCATAATTTCCATAACCTAAATCCTAAACAAACTTTGATATCTGTACATGTGTACAACATACAGACACAATTCTTTTACCATGTTGGAACTATTAATACTGTCTCCAAAATGAGGTATTACTTAGCACACTGACATGCTCCCTTGCAAAGTTATTTACCAAATTATAAAAAAAAAACATAATTCCCATAACCCGAGTCCTAAACAAACTCTTACATATGTACATGCATACAACATACAGACACATTTTTTTACCCTGTTGGAACTATTAATACCATCTTCAAAACAAGGTATTACTTAGCACATTAACATGCTCCCTTGCAAAGTTATTTACCAAAATATGAAAAAAGTCATAATTTACATAACATAAGCCCAAAACAAACTGTGATATATGTACATGTGTGCAGTGCAAGACCACATTTCTTTTACCACGTTGTAAGGACTAATGTTGTCTTAAAAATGAGGTATTACTTAGCATGTTGACATCTTTCCTTAGCTACATCATTCACTAAAATATTAAACAATATTATAATTTTCATAACCTTAGTCCTAAAAAGTACTTTTCCCATTTTGTAAGTACTAATACTGTTTTCAAAATGCAGTCTCAGTCAGGATGTTGATATGTTCCCTAGCAAAATGATTTACCAAAAAATTATAATTTTCATGGCCTAAGTCATAAACAGTTTGTGATATCTGCACATGTGTACAGCACATGGGCTGTGTACTACATGAACTACAATATGAACTGTCACCTCACCTAAGTGTCATGTTTAATCATAGCCTCACCTCAGGTTTCGTGCCCACTGAGTGGCGCAGAGCTACAGTTATCCCACTCCACAAGGGGGGATCCACCTTGGATCCCGGAAACTACCATCCCATCAGTCTGACAAGCCTTATCTGCAAGGCCATGGAGCGTATTATCATGGAACTTATAAACAAAGACATTGGCAACCTTCAAACACTGGACCCCATCCAGTTTGGGTTTGTGAAGGGCCAATCTTGTCTCCTGAACCTGATTGACTTCTTCGAATCAGTCTCCAGAGCCATGGACATGGGTAAGGTGGTCCACACAGCCTATCTAGACCTTGCTAAGGCCTTTAACACCATCCCACACTCTGGAATCATAGATAAACTTACTAAACTGGGCATTAATCCCTACGTCACCCAATGGGTTGCTAACTGGCTTACTGATAGAACCCACACTGCAAAAGTAGCCAACTCCAAATCTAGCGCCAGACAAGTGACAAGTGGAGTACCTCAGTGTTCAGTCCTGGGACCGCTCTTGTTTGGCATCTACTTCTCTGAAGTACAGGCCAACACTAAGGGACTCTGGATAACAAAGTTTGCAGATGACTGCAAACTGGGAGCCATTATTGAATCCCCAAATGATGTGGATACTCTACAAAAGGGCTTTACAGAAACATATGCTTGGTGCCAGAGCCATGGGCTCAAGCTCAATGCCAAGAAATGTATAGTTATCCCCTTTGGGAAAAAAACATGTACCTGTGAATTACCATAAAGGTGGCAGTACACTAAACACCGAAAGTGTGATAAGAGACTTAGGCACACAAGTGGACAGTGGTCTCACCTTCGATAACCACATTGCCACAACAGTCAGGAAATCCTTCTATGTGGCACACCTCATCACTAAGGGCTTTTCATCCAGAAAAAAGGAGGTCATTGTCCCACTGTACTCATTCTTCATTAGACCCATTATAGAATACAACTCCCCGTTTGGTATGCACCTCTCAAGACATTTGCAACCACTGGAAAGGCCGCAGAAACACCTCACTAAAAGAATCACAGGCCTAAAGCAGATGCCCTGTGCTGACTGCCTTAATAAACACCAGCTATACTCTGTTGCATATCGTCTACTCAAAGGCGATCTCTGCTTAACATACAAGGCCATGTCAAACCCAGAGCTGCTGGACATGCTACACTTAAAGAAATCCCAATCCCTCAGAGCCACACACTCCAGGGATCTAAACCTTGTCATCACAATAAACAAAACATACTGGAGGGATAGGTTCCTGACCCAGAGACTCCCCAGACTCTGGAATAGATTGCCCATACATGTCAAGCAGAGTGCCTCTTTGGCTCTCTTCAAAAGGAACCATGACGATTGGATGGGAGAAAGGAAATTCACCCCGGGGATCACGTCAGTCGCCTTGCTAGACAGGGGTCCAGGGAAGTAAATAGTGTAGGAAGAAATAGCCAGGGAATTGTTATGGCTAGGCTTGTATAGGCCCTAGGGCTGATAGTCTAGTACCAACCTATGAACCTATGAACCTATGAACACCGATACACTTCTTTTACCATTTTGCAAGTACTGATTCTGTCTTCAAAAAGTGGGTTTCATACAGCATGTTAACATGTTCCCTACCACAATTATTAGCTAAAATATGAAAAAGTATAATAATTTTCATAACCTGAGCTATAAATAAATTGTGATATCTATACATATGTACAGCATACAGACAAAGTTATTTTACCATCTTGCAAGTACTAATACTGTCTTCAAAATGCAGTCTTAGTCACCATGTTGAAATTATCCCTACCACTGCTATTCACCAAATTATGAAAAAAATGTAATACATTTCATGACCTGAGTCATAAACAAACTGTGATAGCTGATGACATATTTCCGTACCATACCTACCAACAAGGAAAACCCTAACTGACCATTAGAGTGGCTGTGAGTACAAATCCTGGTAAACAAAAACATTCTTGCTCTAGCCAAAATATTGCATGACTGAATACTGACAAGGGGATACAGAAAGGGCACATGTAAAGAAAAAAAAAGCAGGCTCAGGACTGCCACTTTACTAATGAAACCTGGACACGTATGGGGTTCAGTGGCACTCGAGGGCACCTGAAGTGTCCCATAGCAGTGCTGACTATCCACTCAGACTGCTGATACCAGCACTGTCTCATGATTTACTTCAGTGCCAGTAGTCTTCCTTACCTCTGCGTTTTCCATTTCCATGTGTCCTCTCAGCAATAGACCTAAGGAATCAAAGGGGAAACTAACCTAATGAATCTTACCCTGACCTAAATACATTTACTTTATCTGAAGGGAGGGAGAGTGACAGGAGAGTAATTCACAAAAAAATATGAAACATATAACTACAATGGGTACCTTTATCATATCTTACAATAAAAATAATGGGAAAAAAGAAAAGAAAGAAATTGGAGGAGACTTCTGCATGACTCCTCAATGACAGAAACCAAAATCTGGCATGTGCATTCAACAATGTGATAATGACAGTTAGTAATGTGAATAGCAGTGACAGCTGCTGAGGGTTTTACCTGACAAGTGATAATGACTCAGTGTTATATTGTAAATGCACACATTGTCAATTAATAATGTGATAATGACTTGCATTTCATTACTACAAGGTTCCTCATGCTCAGACAAAGGTGACAATTGCTGCACATAACCTGTTGAGCAGAGACATTCATTACATTCCTGGTGCAGGTGTAATGTAAGACTGAGTCACTGCCATCTGTTAGAGAAAGACCAGAGTAAATTAATAAAAGTAGTATGACACATATATTATTGAGCCCTTCCTCTCACCTAAATTCTACACATGACAGACAAAGCCATGAATATTGTCCAAAATATATGGTTCCTCCGTGTCATAATTAGTGTACAAGTAATAACATTTATCTCACTGACCATCCCGCTGATTAGAATCAGGCACACAAATACCAGTCAGAAATATCTAAACTATCTGGTTGATCCATGTAAGAATTAGTCCAAAATAAACTTTTATTTTACTGAACCATCCATCTGATTAGAATTAGACACATAAGTGACAAACGCATAGGTTCATAGGTTGATACTAGGCTACTGGTCCTAGGGCCTGTACAAGCCTAGCCATAACAATTCCCTGCCTATTTCTTCCCACAATATTTACTTCCTTGGACCCCTGTCTATCAGAAATATTGTCTCAAATATTTGGTTGATCAATGCCGCAATTAGTGTAAAATCAGTAATAACATACTGGTTTAGATGGTTTGACTATGACCCATTCAGCTGTCTCCTGCAGCCCCCTTTGATTTGAAGTTAGCAGCCATGACTGTCCCCAAGCCTGCTTCCATTCCCTCCAAGACAATGCCATATTACCAAGTAACCTAACATGGCAGCTACTGTTCCCAAATAGTGATAGTCACCCTCAAATATGTTTAACTGCAAATGAACGTATGGTACAACCTCTACATTATTATACTTTAAATGCATGATAAAGATAGCAGTCACATCAGTATTTATAGTTAAATTAACAGTTATTTTGGCACTATCCTGTTATCATTCCCTTGATGTTATAAACAGCACATAATGATTGCTTTCTGCTTTGCTGTCTGTACCATCCCTCTATTTTCAATCTACCTGTGTGAAACATACCCTAGCAGTTTTTTTTTCTTATCCATCTTTACAAACAGAGCATGTAAAATTTGTAGTCTAAGTTTGTGAAAATTGCCTTAAAATTCTTGAATCATCTGGATCAAACATAATCTAAAACAATGTCATTCTACCTGCATCAAGTGTGGTTGAATGGCCTTAATTCACCTAGGTCAGCATGACCCATAATATTTTCAATGCACATGTGATAAAGGCCTAAGCTATATGAATTGCCTATCCAAGCATTATCTGCAACATTCATGGTACTTTTGACAAGCATGGTTCTACATTCTGTCATACACCTAACCAGTCCCGTTCTTATCACTTAATTCTAGCTCTGCTAAGCACCTACTGAAGTCTGCACCTGCACCGTATATGTCCAAATAGCACTCGTGTTTGAACCATTATGATCTGTATCATACCACTTACCCTGGTAAAACATTAGAATCCCATGGTGGGCCTGTCACTTTCTAATTCTCTCTTTGGAAAATGTAGCTTCTTTTATTTAACCTGAGCCGGCACAGCCTTTATCTTTATCGATATACCCATGTTGAGCATGGCCTAAATCCTTTTATCCATTCAGGCTGAACATGGCCTGCAACATGCCGACTTGGCATGTACCAAATGTATCTTATTTCACATTCCCTTACACATCTGTCCAGACAAGTGCTAATATCAAATTGTTAATAATTTAATGCCTGCATACTTCTTGCTCTGTGTGACTTTCATTTGAGGCAGCACAGCCTGGAACATTTTCATTCTTCTTGAGCCACTGAGGTCCTTAAAACTCATTATCCAGCTATTCCGAGCAAGATTTGTAATGTGTCTGTTCTACCAGTTTCAAATACAGACTAAATTACTTATATGTATAAAGTGTATCCTGCAATACCTCCATTGTACAAGTGCAATGTATGGCCAAAATACTTCATGCCTGTGGACAACATTATCTTCATACTGTGTTATATGTAGCTTTAAAACAATTAATCTATTTGGTCCCAGTATTACCTTTATCTTTTCAATTACAATTCTGTCAAACACGACATCAAATTCCACCCATAATTTGGAAATATTTTCATTCTGTCTGATCCTATTTATGTTTCTATTACATAAAAATGAACAATATGTTTTAAAATAAAATCAGCCAGATTATGTTTTAAATAAAAATAGCCAGATTTTTCCCTAATGGAATGGAATGAAAGGGACATAATCTCAATGTTCCTGTTATGTCAAATACCTACTGATACATTAGAAGCACCATCCACTTTAACCATGAGAATTTACTTTAACCAACAGACTAAAACATTACATGTGTGTATCCTAAACTTGTATATGGTCAGTTTATTAGTTGGAAGACAATTCAGTGTATATCTGTCTTGATGCTGCAAGAGCATTTCAACTTATTACTGCAGCCATTTTTCATCTAAATTATACAGCTAAAATAAATCTGTTTATAAAACATTTTTCTAGAATATTTCTCTACCTACAAAGGAAATTCTCATTGCTGCTGATTGGTTTTAGATGCACAGATGGTAACATAGGTAGACTGCCATTTAACTGGATGTAGTCCTTGTTGCCCCACCACCCATTAAATTCACTTGCATTCTTGACACTCCATGCACCATTTTCAAACATAGTAATAAGCCTCCATTTCAGGATCAAAATACTTTCCTGCTGCCGAACACCATCTTTGTTTTGTATTGCAAGTTATCTGCCTTTTTCAGAAGAAAATACAGCTGTGCATAGCTATAAATTGCAGCATCTAGTCTTTCAAAGTCTAATTCCCGGTAATAAATGGCAAACTTATACATCATTCAAACTACATTATTTTAATGCATAAAGCAAAAACAAATGTCAGCCAGTACGCTATTACAAGTACTTTCCTTCATTTATTACAGTGTATTACTATCACTTTATAGAATTACAGTGGCGAAAAGGTGTACCTAATATAAATATCACTAACAGCAGCAGCAAAAAGTTTAAGTTTAAACTAAAATGGTGGCATATTCAACATCTAAGTCACACCCCGTGTTTCAAAAGTGCTGCAAAGGTCCGAGCTTCACCAAAGTATTGGTACTATTCATTGCAAACACTGCCAATCCAGCCCTCAAAAAGAGCAATGCCTGGAATGATCCCAATAGCATGAAGGCTACGAATCCCACACCTTTATCCTTTCCTCATCAGGGATGACACTCCAGTTAGAGTGTACCTCTAGTGAAAGCCAGTTAAAATTATCCACACAGTTCCAGTTATTTGTGTTTCTTTGTAAGCCAGCAGTTTCAAAGTCTTTCTCGAGTCCTTCATACCACCAGCTATAAGGTGGAAAACGAATATCACTACAGTCCTCTATAATTGCTCTGCTTGTTACGTGCAAATACACAGATGTGTCCTTGGTACCGTGGGTTCGGAGTTGCTGGCAAGCAAGAACAAAAATGCAATCCTTACATTCATCCACAAATACAGACGTGGACACGGGACCACATAAAATTTTAGAATTTATGACGTTTTTAATATGAAGTGTATTTGGGGCACCAAACAGCTTCACTGTGCAATCTGACACGTTGCTGAGAAGGGCATCTTTACTATTTACATTGTCTGAGAATTTTACCAGATTTTGGGAGGCTACATTAGAAAATCCACAAACAGACACAGTAGGTGCTTTTGCCTTCTCTTTTGGTCTGTCTATACAGCCCAGCACTGATTTCTCTTTCGGGACAAAAACCTCTTTTTATGCGCTTTAAAGGCAAACTATTTCTTGGGTATCAGCTCATCTCTTTTCTCAATCATTGCATCTTGCAGCTTTTGTAAGGCATATTGAGCCTGTCGTAAATTGTAAGAAGGTAAAAACATAACACTTTCATTCAAAAATGTTTGTAACTGCTGAAGTTTAATGGCCATAGTTTCAAAATGCATATGGAGATCGGCCTTTGAAATGCTGTAACAAGGCACATGCACACACTACGTTATTACTTTTACAGCTTCAGCTGACATAGAAGCGGATTTGTGTATGAAAAATGCTTTTTAACACTGCTACCTAAAAACACAAGTTCATAATATTATCAAATGTCAGCTGCTTACTTACAAAATATACTGGAATTTGTATTAATACAGCATAAATATAACTTGTCTTGGTCACCTTCAGTGGACTTTTACTTTGCAGCTGACATGAAGACAACATATTAAAGTAACTTTACTGTATGTGCGTATTATATATTATAAGCACATAACAAAGGATTTTAGGTCAGGGGGTGGAGGAGTTATGTGTACTGTGATTGGACAGAATGGCTTGCTTGTATAGAAAATCGGCTTGCTATGACAAGAAAGTACAGAGTGACTTGCAAGCCGATTTTCTCCGAAAACTCAAATATAACCACCATGTAACTGTATGCAGAAAATTAAGCTGACACGGTAACTGACAGAGTTCAGTTAATTTTTAACTTAATTTTCAACATTGGAGTTACTATCAGACTACAAAGTTAACTGCGCTGGGAGAAGGCACTCAAGGTTAACATAATGCAATTCCTATCTTCTCATGGTGCGCTCTGTGTTAAGCACAGAGGCGCCATGAGAAGGTACTCGGGGTTAATGAGTTAATGACTCTTCTGTAGTGTGTACATAAAGCTGCTGTGGGGCATCATGGCCATATCCAAACTGACATGTTCCATCATTAACCTTGCGCCACTTCACAGACTCCTAGTGTGTCCCACTGTTCAAATTGTGCTCCCAATAGATGAGTAGTACAGCACCTTTGGACAGATTTCTTCATGTGAAACGGGCAGCCAAGACCACAGTATGAGCTGTATGGACATCTCACTTATGTCAATGTTATCTTGACAGTTTTCCCAATATGTGCCTTATTGTGTCACCCTAACCCTGTAGCAATAATGACCACAGGACTGATTACGTCACACTGTGCATGTAACTGGTGCTTAATATGTCTGATGCCACACAAATTTGTTTGTGTAACCTTTCATTGAAAGCACTTCAAACCATTGCCAATGTCATGTACATATGTTCACATATTTAATTTGTTGTAATAAGCTTTCCTGTCCATATATCGCACATATAATTCTGCTGTACATTGGCTTTCTTGTTATGTATGTGTTTATAACTGCTTCATGTACACAAATGATATTGTCAGCTATGACATAAATCATGAATAATACATCTTTCCCAATTGTTTTCCAATACTGGTTGCACAAGTATACACATAGGAGCATATCCATGTTACATATGGCATATTATTCTAGTTACTTCCTGTGACTATGCTGCACAAAGCCATGGCACATGCATTTACCTGTCTCACATCCCAAGCTAAGCACTTCATGATCTATGTACCCGTAGCACCACATGCATATAAGATTCATATCTGCTTCCATACATATCTATATATATATATATATATATATATATATATATATATATATATATATATATATATATATATATATATGTTATGCTGCTAATCCTAGATTGTATTTTGCTCCAAACGGTTAAACTTTGACTTATTTTCCTACACTGCTATTTATATGTATGTGTGTACTTTCAGGTGTTGTTCAGGTATCTTAGTTATGATTAGATATTACTGGCCTTGATAATCTTGTCTGAGATGCTATGTGCGTCCCTTCTCACAGCTATACCATGTATGGGACTGCTTAGCATGAAGTCTGCACATTTTTAATTCTTCCATATCCATATTGTATAATATGCATTTTGGAATTAGTTGTGGCACAATGTGCTATTTATGCATCATGTCATTTATGCCTCTGGATCACACATTCTGCATCCCTTATGCAAGTATGTTGTGTTACTTCCTCCCAACACATATGACTGCAGCCAATCTCCTACACACAGTAGTGTACTATTAATGCATACTACAGTAGACATATGGAATGAGTATCCATGAATTTTTGCAAAACATTGGCATTTGCCACATGCGGGTCATGCACCTGCAAGTATGTCTGCAGTAGGTGATGTACCTGTACTACCTTCCTAGTTATGTACTTTCCTGTAAGCATCCACATAGATTCTGTGAAGGTGGTTTATTGTGTAGCATGAGACAATTAGATACTTGTATGGGATATATGATGCTCCTATGAACAACTCTCAGATGGATTACTGTGGATTTCACATGTGGTGCTGATACCAGTTGGTACACATCACCTTTTTATCGATGTTCATGTGTATAGCTGACATGACATGTCACAAAAATGTGATACACAAGCTAGTATATATGACTGCAGCATTTGTCGGCCATATCTGGATGTTCTCAACCTTGTGTCCTGATTATCTTGTGATTGCTCTGATAGTTCCACTTGAGACATCTGGGGTCCTTAGTATTAGATAACACACACCTAGGGCTGTCAGGTCACAATGCTGAGTTGCTTCATGCTACCATGCAATGAAATAGAACACATTAATCATTCACGGATATACTTACTAAAGAGTAGCCCCTCAGGGATGTCATCCACTTAAAAGCTGCCCTTAGGATACTTTCTGTCCATATTGCTGCACTTAAACCACAGTACTGGGATGTGTTGTCATCAGGTTAATAGTGAGGCTGTCTGCTGAGTACACTACCTGATAAGTGAGTGATGGTCACCCTTTTCTGTTAATGTAATGCCCTGTACTATCAGCATAAGGGGTTTTGATTAGAACATGAATGGAATCATTTGTACCAAAGACACAGAAGTTGGCAATGGCATAGAAATGTTTCATGGTAACCTGGCACTCTTTGAGTGTTGCTAGGAATACAAGAACTCATCTTCTTTGCTGGACATAGCTGCCAAGAACTGTCTTAGTATGCAACTAGCAGCTGTCTGGGGCACTGCTTTGGTATTAGGCATATGCTGCTGGAAAGCTCTACAGGTTTGCATCCCCTGACTCAGAAACACCACTGTTTCTACTAGGACTGGATTACCCCAGAGGCTATGTAAAGACGTGTGGGGTGGGATGCACACATCCCATGCACTGCCTGCACAAGCTCTCTATCTAATATGTATCTATCAATTATTTCCTCATCAGAGAACTAGCTTAAGTAAAGCTTGGCTCAGTGCCATACTGGCTGTCTATAGTCAGAATTAATTTGCTAATTGTCCTTTAATATAGTCTGTAAAATCCAAGGCTGCTGGAGTGCATTTACAACATTTTACATTATTCTGAACTTTGCTGCAGAATTTGCAGGGAAAAAAGTGAACTGTAGTGTACATTTTCCTGTAGTAGTGCCAGTCAAAGTGGCCTCCACTGAATGCTTATATTAAAGTATCTTGTATTATATTGTCGCATTTTATAGTCATTAGGGCACCCCTTTTGATCTGGAACCTGGCACAAGTGTGTGGAGCCTGCAGCTGGTTATTCTATGCTTTGCTCATTAACATTTTTGATTGCTCTTGGAAACTCATCTGCCCTTATTTCACTGAATTATTCCTCCAGCACTTTACTCTGTGTGCAACTATGTTTTGGAATCTGACCCAAAATGCCCTTACTATTGTCTAATAGTATCCCAGCAGTCATGATGAATATAATCAAAAAGGTCACAACATACTCAGGATGGGGGACAATAGTTATATAAGCTCATAACTCACAAGCTAAAGCTGCACTATGACTTTGTTTTACCATGCTGCAAAAAAATTATATGCAATTAGCAAGAAACTAACATTCATATCCAACTCTATTCAGTAGCATGCCGCCTACTCAGAGGTGATCTGTGCCTGACGTACAAGGCCATGTCCAATCAGGAATTAATGGACATGCTCCACCTCAAAAAATCCAAATCCATCAGAACCACGAGAGCTAAAGATTTGAACCTCAGCACAAATATGAATAGGACATGCTGGAGGGACAGATTCATAACTCAAAGGCTTCCCATACTCTGGAACAGAATCCCAGTTCATGTTAGGCAGAGCCCCTCACTGACTCTCTTCAAGAGAAATCTTGACGAGTGGATGGGAGATCGTAGGTTTACCCCAGGGGTCATCTCTGTGTCACTATTAGACAGAGGCACAGTAAACTAATTCTATTATGTAAGGGGGTCTTCACTGTGTCACTACTAGACATAGGCACAGTATTCTAAATCTATTCTGTACACTTTTGTACCATTACATGGGGTGGTGAAAGCCACATCACTATGGCTAGGCTTATAAATGCCCTGGGGCAGATAGCCTAGTACCAAACTATGAAACTATGAAACTATATGGTTAATAAATATCCCAGTTAGTAGAAAGACAGTTTATAGTCCGTAACTTTTAAAAAAAAAAACTGAAAACTAAAAAAGGAAATAAAAAGTTACTTAGAAATGGCAGAAGAAAACTGTCCTATATGGAAACATAGTCAGTATCTTTTTTTTGCACGGTTGTTTACTGATTTAGATATGCAGTGTAAAACTATGCATATTAGTTTAAGTAAGAATACTGCATTACAAATTGCCATGTCATGGCCACATTAGAGTGATAATAAAATAAACATAATTTAAACTAACCTCGGGATTCAGCAAACTTCCATGCAGGAATAGCTTATTCCTGCATGGAAGGGACTGTTCCCATACAGCACGACAGCGCGCCATGCATATTCATGAAGGTGCACTGCTGTGCTGTTAAACGGACATGGTTCTGTGTACGAGTGCAAAGGGTGTTATTTATTTATTTATTTATTATTGTTTGTTAACCGGGTTAGTCCAGATGGGCTTGTGGTCCATTTTCAGTGGAGACCCGAGGAGAAAAGCTCCGGTACATATTATAAAATACAGAGATTTGTAAAATTAGATAAATTTATAAAGTAGAGAAATTTTCAGCATTACAAAATATAAAGTACAGAAATGTGTAAACTTACAAAAAGGCAGAATACAGAAGAATTTCACAATTCTAATAGATACTGTAAGTTTCATATGTCAATATTAGTCTGTACAGGATTAACAGTTTTACACTAACATATAGACTGTTTTGCAATTAGGAGGATATCAGTTTGAGAAATGTGTACGATAGGCCAGAGGCTAGCATGCAAAAGTGTTTGGAAAGATGTTAAGAGAAAGACAAATGACATTTTGTAAATCTGGCAAAGAAAGTCGATTTAGGTTTGGAGACTAGTGGTGTGGGTGTTTTAAGTGGGAGCATGTGAAGGACATTCCCATTTGGAGGACAGATGGGAGAGAAGCATGGATTTGAAGTTGTTATGGTTAGGTATGTTATGTAGTGGTGTGGGTAGAGCGTTCCACAGTTTGGCTATAGTGTGGGATAGAAATAGTTGGCCAGGTGGGTGTAGGGGTTTGTGTACCTGCTGGAGGTTTTGGCTTTTGGATCTGAGGGTGCGGCTAGGTGTGTAGGAAGTTAGAGATTTGGCTAGAGAGGGGCATTCTGTAGGTTTAAAGATGAGTTTGTGGGCTGTAGTAAGTTGTAGGTATTTTAGGTGGTTGTGGAGTTCTAGCTAGTTTAGGGTGTGCAGGGAGTGGCAGTGATGGGAAGAGTTCTTAGAATTGGTTGCAAATTTGCAGATTTTGTTGTAACAGGCTTTGAGTTTGGAGCAGAGGCCAAGTTGTAGGTTAAAAAATAGGGGAGCACCATACAAGAGAGAGGGGAGGAGGAAGGTAGTTGCGAGGGCCTGATGGGAGGAGTGAGTAAGGTAGTAGTTACGTCTGTAGAGGAGACCAATTTTCTGGTGGGATTTTTTGATTGTAGAGAGGATGTGGGAGTCAAATTTAAGGTTTTCATCAATTGTAATGCCAAGTAGCCTGGTACTAGGAATGATTTCTAGAGAGGTGTTGTTGTGGCTTTTTATGGAAAATTGGTCTTTGCTGAATTTGGAGGTTTTGGTGGGAGTGAAAATCATTAGTTTTGTTTTGTTGGCATTTAGGGCTAGGTGATGGGATTGCATGCATGATTCAGTTTTGGAGAAGGCTATTTGGGTATTGAGTAAAAGTTTGGAGGGGCAGAAGGCTGAGCAGATGATGGTGGAGTCGTCAGCGTATTGGATGACAGAGGCATCTGGGATGGAGTGGTGGCAATTGTTGATGAATAAGTTAAATAGGAGAGGGCCCAGTACTGATCCTTGAGGAACTCATGTGGGTGTAGGTAAGAAAGGGGAGGTTGATTCTTTCCATTGTACAGCCTGTTGATGCATGGAAAGGTAGCTGGAGAACCAGGATAAGGTTGAGGGAGATAGGTGTAAGTGTGAGAGCTGGGAGAGGAGTAGGGAATGGGAGATTGTGTTGAATGCCTTTGAGAGGTCTAAAAATAGAGAAGATATGTATTTGCCACTATCAAGTGCTAAGTTGACTGTTTCAAGGAAGGAAAGGAGGGCTGTCATGGTGCTGTGACTGGGGCAGAAGCCGTGCTGAGTAGGAGAGAGGAGTTTGTGCTGGGTTAGGTAGGGCATGAGCTGGGAGTGGATTTATTTTCTAGAATATTTGAGAGAGGAGAGAGTATAGCTATGGGTCTGAAGTTGGTAATGTCTGTGTTCTTACCGTCTTTGTGGAGAGGGATTATGAATGCATGTCACCAGATGGTTGGTACATAGGACTCCTGAATGGATCTATTTATGAGAATGGATATGGGATAGGCTATTGATTCGGCTGATATTTGAATAAAATTGTCTGGAAGGTTATCAGGGGCATTGCGGCATGGTTTTAGCTTTTGGA
The DNA here is from genome assembly GCF_019279795.1 of Protopterus annectens. NCBI lineage: Eukaryota > Metazoa > Chordata > Ceratodontiformes > Protopteridae > Protopterus > Protopterus annectens. The sequence goes on along the minus strand of NC_056727.1, from coordinate 517,879,424 downwards.
GTTGTCTTTTTATAGTGTTGGTGGAGACTGGCTTAAGGGAGATTTCGGGGGGAGGAGGAGTGTTGGGGGGTAGGGGGGCAGGGAATGGAGTGGGAACCAGAGGAGTGGGAGCCTGCAGAGAAAAAATAATCAGCAAACTGAGATTCGGAGCTTGACAAGAGGGGCTACAGTCGTTGAGTAAGTGGATACTCAGCAGAGTTTGAATAAGTTAGATACATAGTTAGAGCAAGTGAGGAAAAGTTAGAGTTTATTTCAGTGAGGGAGGAGATGCAATGTTTGAATAGACTTATTCTTCTTCTTCTTCTTCTTTCGGCTTTTCCTGGTTAGGGGTCGCCACAGCGGATTACCTTGTCCGCTCATGATTGGCACTATGTTGGTGAAAAATAGGGAAAAAAAGTTTGAGAGCAAAATGTATGTTGGGTGAGCTTGCTGCCACCTACTGGCGGAAGGGGAAATGGCAGCAGAAATCAAAATAAAAGAATATTCTGTTTTAGTACTTTACTACTGTGGATATACTTGAGTGCAACTTCAAGCAAGCTGAGGTTTCCCTCTTTGGAAGATGTCCGTAGCGAGCATTGAGATTTTTCCTGGAGTCCAGGCAGTTTCAGGGCATCTTCTTGGTTTGGATAAGGGATGTCTTCCCAACTTTTCAGTTTCCTTTTGGGGTTGAGAATCTGGGAGGGAGTACCCATGGTAGAAGACTAAGGTTTCCCTCTTTAGAAGATGTCCATAGGAAGCATTGAGATTTTGTCTGACAGCAGTGCTCTTACAATACACACACCCCGTGCACACACTGTTCGGCAATATAAAACAAGCGAGAATGCTAGTAATACCACCAACCCGTCAGGGTAAGAAATCTTGTCAAAGCCATAAGGGACAATCGTCCCTACCAAGGCAAAAGTTGAAAGAATAACAGATGTAGCATAAGCACATAGCGCACACCTCCCAACCCATCAGAGTAAGGAATGTGGACAAAGTCATAAGGGACAATCCTCCCACAAAGCAGAAAGTTGATAGAATAACAGGTTCAGCATTAGCAGGTATATTCTGAAGGGTACAAATAATAAAACACAACAAATATATATTTTTTTATACATGCAAAACAGTTTAAGTGTAGCTGTGTGGGTGTGCCCATTGCTTAGCTACGCTTAGTCCAGCTTAAACAGCACAGGAAGTTAAATAGGAAGCGACATCCAACATAAGCAGTACTGCAATAGTGTAGTGGTTAGAGTGTACACGTTGCAAGCAGCCCTTCCTGGTTTGATCCCTATTTGAACCCATTTGCATTTTACATGTGAAAGCAGTACATACATTTTTTTTTATAATTAACTACTAAATAACATACATTTGTTAACCAGAGTACTGTAGTAGGTCCAGATGTGAGGTGTCAGTTTAATAAAGTTGTGAAACCTCCATATAAACACAAGTGCCCTATACAGTATAGTCACACATGAATAAATGTAATGAAAGCACATTGGGGATGTTAGGGACAGTAAACAAATTTATAATATGCAATGAATGTTGAATCAATTCCATAGAACAGATAGTCTATAAAATAAAAAGTAAGCAATGCTAAGCATTGCAAAACTCTGCTTACCAGGTGTAAGCATTGTGTAAATATGACTGCTAAGCAGATTTGCCTATTGGTAAGCAGTGAAGAATCTGCCCCTTTAAGCACTGCCAACCTTAGCTTAGCTTACAGCATATTCAAAACCAGGAAACTGGCTGTATTTAAACCCTCCAGGTGGGAATACAGCTCATAACTGGTTGCAGCTTCTCATTGTAGGCAGTATGGCAGGTGTTGGTGAGGGCATGCTCTTCCAGGCACAGCGCTGGGGCATACAGAAGTCCAAGTTTATGGTAGGACTCCTGGTAAAAAAAACATGGTGAGAGACTGCTGCAGGGCCAGTACCAGGGCACCCAAATCCCAATATAAAGCAGAAGCCTGGGACCATCTCGCCTGTAATCTCACCAGTGCCACTGGTATCCCTTGGACTGGTGACAGGTCCGGCACCACTATGCTGACTTGAAGCGGAGGAAGAGGGAGCTCTTGGATGAGTGGGTTCAAGAAGCAAGGCAGAGGGGTGATGTCCCAGCAGTGTGTAAGTATTCATATCAATAACTGTTTACTAAAGTCCAGCATGTGTATTTGATGGATAGGTATGCCTAAATATTTCTCTATTCCCTTTACAGCTGCAGCTGAGCGGGCTGCGAATCAGGAAGCCCATGCCAGTAGGTTGCAAAGGCTGCATCGCAAGGCTGGTGAGTAACAATCCTGCTTGTAGTAGTCATACCAAATAAATATAAAGTAGTAAGAAAGTCATCTGGCAGTATAAAAACTGTGTATGGCTTGTACTGAATAAACCAGATAATATGACAGTAATAGTCCCATATAGGTCATATTTAAATAAAACTGTAACGGCCTGGCAATAAAGTTTTAAATCCTGAACTGGTTGTGTTTACTCTGGTATTGTATGGCCTGACATGTAACATTCACCAAGACCTGATATCAGAATAGTACTGTTGTGTCAACCACTGTTTCTCACACTGTGCAACATAAAAATATGTCTAGGAATGTCTGTATAAGACTGTTGTAATTACAAAGTCAGATTGTACAATCAAGAGAGACTTAGACAGAAAACACTAAAGGAACAGACAGCAATTTCTAAATAACTCACTCTGATAAAACAAAAAAATGTTCTATTTTTAGCAGACAGCCATGGTTCGAATCCTGGGAGTGGTAGTAACCTGTATGCATAATCATACCTCTCAACTGTATAGATTTTCCCAGAATGTCCAGATATTTGGCTCATATTTTTGTCCTGTTCCTCTTTTTACCTGGCAAATCACTGGGACAATCTCAGGATTGTAGTCACCAAATAATGACATACATTACAGTGTCAGACTTCAAATCTTTCAGAAAATGTATATCAAAACAAATCCTGTTACTCTAGTAACTGTCTAAAAGTTTATAAGAGCAATATTCAAAATATGTCCCTGTTTGTACCCCCATGTTGTCAAGCTTTGTCCTCATGCTGTGCATTAAGAGATTGAAAGGTATGTGTATAATTTTTACTAGGAATCTGGGAATATGTGTAGAAACAGTCAGGTAGTGTTAACAAACATCCCCTCCACAGGTCTACCAGGTAAGAGAGTTAGAATTTAGCTATAAGACAGTTGAAGTATACACTGTGTACAAACATGCCACTGCCCAAACCAAGGCCATAAGATATTGTAATAATACCTGTAGAGTAATAATTAGAGCAATGATCATTAAAGTTGTGAGTACTGCAAGGATATACAAGTCATTAATAGGCATCTCTCTCTCCCTCCACAATATCTGCAACAATAATCTAAACACAAAAATCAATGGGTATGTTTACACCAAACCTACTGTTGGGACATGTCCTACTGTTCAATAAATATTGAAATGTGTTTCTATTAATGTTCCATGTTGAAATGCTATCATTGGTGGTCTGTTGCTATCAATGTAACCTGCATGCTGCTATAATGGCCACAGTAGTTCCATATATGCATGTGTTCTGTTTGCTATGCAACTGTTCCAAATCTGTTGTTTTGGGTTAATGGTAATCACTAATCCTGGATTGTGTTGACTATTACTAACCCACATATGTTCTAAAACTGTAACAACATAGCACATTTGGGAAGGCTGGTCCCACCTCTCCCACCTCATCTGGCCATGACACTGGGCCCCAGCACATCTGGGGCCCACCCCAGGACCACCTTGTCCGCTGGTCCTGCTCCACCTTCGGGTGGAACCACCTTAGGGGATAGGGCTCATCCCCTCTGGGAGTGGACGCAGACAGGATCCTGTTACCCGAAGCCAGGTCCAGGGTTTGGTGGGTAGTGAGCTCTGAAAGGAGTTTGGAGAACTGCTACAGCAGCTTGAGGGCTGTGTGGTGCA